>NC_057800.1:398752765-398786008 GCF_018294505.1 Triticum aestivum | reverse complement strand
CCCCCCTCTCCTTGTCCTATTCGGACTAGGGGGGAGGGGCGCGCGGCCCAGCCTTGGCCACCTCTCCTCTCTTCCACTAAAGCCCACTAAGGCCCATATACCTCCCGGGGGGTTCCGGTAACCTCCCGGTACTCCGGTAAAATCCCGATTTCACCCGGAACACTTCCGATATCCAAATATAGGCTTCCAATATATCAATCTTTATGTCTCAACCATTTCGAGACTCCTCGTCATGTCCGTGATCACATCCGGGACTCCGAACAAACTTCGGTACATCAAAAAGCATAAACTCATAATATAACTGTCATCGAAACCTTAAGCGTGCGGACCCTACGGGTTCGAGAACAATGTAGACATGACCAAGACACGTCTCCGGTCAATAACCAATAGCGGAACCTGGATGCTCATATTGGCTCCTACATATTCTACGAAGATCTTTATCAGTCAGACCGCATAACAACATACTTTGTTCCCTTTGTCATCGGTATGTTACTTGCCCGAGATTCGATCGTCGGTATCTCAATACCTAGTTCAATCTCGTTACCAGCAAGTCTCTTTACTTGTTTCGTAATACATCATCTCGCAACTAACTCATTAGTTGCAATGCTTGCAAGGCTTATGTGATGTGCATTACCGAGAGGGCCGAGAGATACCTCTCCGACAATCGGAGTGACAAATCCTAATCTCGAAATACGCCAACCCAACATTTACCTTTGGAGACACCTGTAGAGCTCCTTTATAATCACCCAGTTACGTTGTGACGTTTGGTAGCACACAAAGTGTTCCTCCGGTAAATGGGAGTTGCATAATCTCATAGTCATAGGAACATGTATAAGTCATGAAGAAGGCAATAGCAACATACTAAATGGTCGGGTGCTAAGCTAATGGAATGGGTCATGTCAATCACATCATTCTCCTAATGATGTGATCCCATTAATCAAATGACAACACATGTCTATGGCTAGGAAACATAACCATCTTTGATCAATGAGCTAGTCAAGTAGAGGCATACTAGTGACGTTTGGTTTGTCTATGTATTCACACAAGTATGTTTCCGGATAATACAATTCTAGCATGAATAATAAACATTTATCATGATATAAGGAAATAAAATAATAACATTATTATTGCCTCTAGGGCATATTTCCTTCAAACACACCGCAAAAAAGAGTTACATCAAATAGATCTCCAAGAGACCATTGTATTGAGAATCAAAAGACAAAGAGAGGAAGCCATCTAGCTACCGACTACGGACCCGTAGGTGTAACGCCCTCGATGCGGCTATATCCCCTACGTGTCGAAGCACGACTTAGAGGCATAACCGCATTGAAAGCAATGTCGCAAGTAAGGTAATCTTCACAACAAGCCATGTAAATAGATAAAAGGGGAAAGGATACATAGTTGGCTTACACTCGCCACGTCACACAAATACATGAATAACATTACAATCATCCAATACACTCATGGTCCGACTATGGTACCAAAATAAAGATCAACCCCCACATGCGACAAAGTCCCCGATCGCCCCAACTGGGCACCACTATTGATTATCTGGGAAAGACACATAGTGACGACGAGAGTCTTCATAGAACTCCCACTTGAGCTCAAGCGCATCGTCTGGAACGGTATCATCGGTCCCTGCATCTCGTTTTGGAAGTAAATTGTGAGTCACGGGGACTCAGCAATCTCACACCCTCGCGATCAAGACTATTTAAGCTTATAGGAAAGGCAAGGTATGATGTGGAGCTGCAGCAAGCGACTAGCATATATGGTGGCTAACCTATTCGCAAAAGAGAGCGAGAAGAGAAGGCAAAGCACAGACGAGCAACTATGATAAAGAAGTGATCCTAGAACAACCTACGTCAAACATTACTCCAACACCGTGTTCACTTCCCGGACTCCACCGAGAAGAGACCATCACGGTTACACACGCGGTTGATTCATTTTAATTAAGTTATGTTTCGAGTTATCTACAACCGGACATTAACAAATTCCCATCTGCCCATAGCCGCGGGCACGACTTTCAAAAGTTCAAATCCCTGCAGGGGAGTCCCAACTTAGCCCATCACAAGCTCTCACGATCAACGGAGGATATTCCTTCCCCCGAGACATTCCGAGTAGGCTCGGCAACCCGGTTACAAGACATCCTCGACAATGGTAAAACTAAACCAGCAACACCACCCAGATGTGCCGACAAATCCCGATAGGAGATGCACATATCTCGTTCTCAGGGCACACCAGATGAGCAAGACGTCGGGTAGGCCAGCCCAGAGTTGCCCCTGGTAGCCCCGGACATCGCTTAGTTGGACCAACACTTAGAGAAGCACTAGCCCGGGGGGATTAAAATAAAGATGACCCTTGAGTCCGCGAAACCCAAGGGAAAAAGGCTAGGTGGCGAATGGTAAAACCAATGTTGGGCATTGCTGGAAGAGTTTTATTCAAGGCGAACTGTCAAGGGGTTCCCATTATAACCCAACCGCGTAAGGAACGCAAAATCCGGGAACATAACACCGATATGACGGAAACTAGGGCGGCAAGAGTGGAACAAAACACTAGGCATAAGGCCGAGCCTTCCACCCTTTACCAAGTATATAGGTGCATTAATATAAGCAAGATAATATAGTTATATCCCAACAATAAACAATGTTCCAACAAGGAACGATCTCCAATCTTCACCTGCAACTAGCAACGCTATAAGAGGGGCTGACCAAAGCGGTAACATAGACAATCAACGGTTTGCTGGGACATGGTGGGTTAGAGGTTTGACATGGAAATTTGGGAGGCATGATAAGCAAGTGGTAGGTATCGTAGCATAGGCATAGCAAAAGAGCGAGCATCTAGCAAGCAAACATAGAAGTGATTTCGAGGGTATGGTTATCTTGCCTACAAAGTTGTCAGAGTTGACTTGATCCTCGTAAGCGAACTCAATGGGCTCCTCATTCACGAACTCGTCTCCCGGCTATACCCAAACAAGAACAACAAGCAAGCGGAACACAATCAACCACGTGCAATGCTCAAACAACATGATGCAAACATGGTATGATATGCGGGGTGCGGTATGCGATGCATATGCAAGATTTGACAAGGAATGATTGAACCTGGCCTCAACTTGAAAATCCAAGAGTGTCACTGGAAAGGTGAGGTGATTTCGGTTGAAATCGATATAAAGATCACCGGAATCGGATGCACGGTTTGGAAATGGCAAACAAAACAAATATGACACCGGTCTGCGATAATCAGCAAGTGACCAACTAAATGCATAAAGATAAATATGCTACAACACTCAAACATGACAACAAAATACATGGAAGGTATCCACTCATGAAGCTTGACAAAATATGAACACTGATCTATGGATAATTCATCCATTAACAGGTTCAAACAAGCATGGCAAAAATGCAAATGATAACAAGTTTCAGACATAGTGAAATTAACACAAGTCTGGAATTTATCGTCAGGAAGCACACTTTAGAGCATGAAAACTAGATGCTATAGGAACTTAACATGGCAAAGCAAGTCACGACATGAAGCTACTCAAAGCACTTAACAAAAGCCCCTTAGTGACCTTGAGCCAAAAGTGATCCGAAAATACAATTGCAAGCATGCGAACATGGCAAAAACATAAACAGATTCAGACTTCGTGAAAAACAGGAGCATGCAAATTAGTTAAGGAGTAGGCATGTTTACAAGCTCGATGCACTCACTACAGAGCATGGCATGACAAACTAAGCATACACCCATCAAGAAGACATAGCATAGCAGCTAGACATGGCAAGAACGACATCATAGCATGCATGGATCAATAGCAACATCCTCGGCAAAATCGCTAAACATGTCAACAATCTGCCAAGATTCACGATATAGCAAAAGTAGAGCTCGATTGACTCAAGCTAGGCTGCTTCATAAATGCAAACAAATACATGGGTGGATAGATAACGACAATGTTAACAAAACATCCTTACTGATCATCCTCAAAAGAGGCACGGATCACTAGGAAACAACATGAACATATGGCATAACGACAAAAAGAGAACAAGGACTTAGTGAAATTCTAAGTCCCTGAAATCAGCATTACCTATTACGCTACTTTGCAAGCTTGTGCTAGTCACCACAAATATCACAAAAATACATGGCAAGCACCTCTGTAAAGATGGCATGGCATATAACAAAACACATGTACAGCTCAGGAGCATAGCATGCACACATTAATCATGACAAAAATGACAAATAGCTATTTGCTGAAACAGATCTAACAAATTCCTCAGATAGCCCTCTTCCAACAGCATTTCGGACATCAAGATGAGCTCAAATGAAAATGATGCAATGAGATGAAGTGATGTACTCGTCGAGACGAACATTTTGATATGCTACATGCATGAATCAGAGCTACGGATGCAGAGTTACGACATGATGAAAAATGAAAAAAATTTGGGTTTCGAACGGAAAGTCAACCCTTGTTTGGATCTGAGATCTGGAGGGCGCGGAACCCGAGGTTCACCGGCCGGATCTGAAGAGCTCGCCGGAGCAGGAGGTCGTCATCGCCAGAGCTGGCACCCGAGGCCGGAGAGGGAGAGGAAGATGGCGCCGAGGAGGCGGCGGTGGTCGTCGGCGGAGAACCGGGCGGCGAGGTGGGCATCGGCGACTGACGACGAGGCGGCGGGGCGGCGTCGGCGCGGCGGGCGGCGAGGCGAAGACGGCGGCGTGGCTCGGAGGTCCTCGGGCGCGGGCGGCGCTGGGGAAGAGGAGGCGGCGGAGGAGACCGGGCCGGGAGGGCCCCGCACGGGGCTCGCGGGGTCGGCGGCGAACTGGGAACCGACCCAGGGACACGTGGCGACGGCAGATAGGTCCGGCGGAGCGGGCGGACACGTCCGCTGCCCGGATTTTTGTCCGGCGGCGGCGGGTGGAGTTTTAAGGGTTAGGGGGAGAAAGAGACCCGGGAGTTTTGTTAAGGGATCTATTTATAGGCATAGAGGGAGCTAGGAAGCTCCAAATGAGGCGCGGTTTGCAGCTACGCGATCGTGATCAAATGCTCTAGATGATGGAGAGGGTTTTGGTGGGTTTTGGGCCAAATTGGAAGGTTGTTGGGCTGCAACACAAACGAGGCCTTCTCGGTCCCTCGGTTAACCGTTGGAGTATCAAACGAAGTCCAAATGGTACGAAACTTGACAGGCGGTCTACCGGTAGTAAACCAAGGCCGCATGGCAAGCCTCGGTCCAATCCGGAAGTGTTTAACCCCCACACACGAAAAGAGGTAGAAAGGGGCACCGGAGGAGATAGGAGCGCCGGAATGCAAAACGGACAACGGGGAAAATGCTCGGATGCATGAGACGAACATGTATGCAAATGCAATGCACATGGTGACATGATATGAGATGCATGACAAAGGCAAGAACACACGGAGACAAAAACCCGACACCGATGAAATAAAATAACTTAGCGCCGGAAACGGCAAGAGTTGGGATACATATAAGGTAAATTACATCCGGGTTGTTACAGTAGGTCTATGATGAACTACTCACACATCATCCGAGACGCACCAATGAGGATGATGAAACCCTCTGTGATGGTGTCTAGATTGGATCTCGTGGTTCCGTAACTTGTGGTGGCTGGAATTGTGTTTCGTCAACTCCCCTAGGGTTTCTAGAATATTGGGGTATTTATAGGGCGAAGAGGCGGTGCGGGAGGCCACTGAGATGGGCACAACCCACCATGGCACGCCTGGGCCTCCAAGCGCGCCCAGGTGGGTTGTGCCCCCTCAGGGCACCCCTCTGGTACTTTGGCCCAACATGTGTCTTCTGGTCCAGAAAAAATCTCTAAAAAGTTTTGCTGCATTTGGACTCCATTTGGTATTGATTTTCTGCGATTTAAAAAACAAGCAAAAAATAGCAACTCGCACTGGGCACTATGTCAATAGGTTAGTCCCAAAAAATGATATAAAGTTGGTATAAATGAATGCAGAACATTAAAGAAAGATAATATAATGGTATGGAACAATAAAAAAATTGTAGATAAGTTGGAGACGTATCAACATCACCAAGCTTAATTCCTGCTCGTCCTCGAGTAGGTAAATGGTAAAAATAGAATTTTCGATGTGGAATGTTGCCTAAGATGTTCATCACATATTCTTTTCTTTTGTAGTATGGACATTTGGACTTTTATACAATTCAAAGCAATAGTCTAGTTTTGACATGAAGATTTCAATACTCAAGCATATCAACAAGCAACCATGTCTTTCAAAATATCAACACTAATGAAAGTTATCCCTAATCCATCATGCTCAATCATTGATCCATTCATGAAAAACACTCGCATATTAGCTACATCCAATTCTCAAGTATGGTCATAGTGCTCCCTAGTTGGTGCTTTTATAAGAGAATACGAAGACTCAAATAAAAATAAAAATTGCATAAAGTAAATAGATAGTCCCTTCGTAGAGGGAAGGATTTGTAGAGGTGCCAGAGCTCAAAGCTTAAATTGAGAGATAAAAATATTTTGAGAGGCATGCTTTTCTCATCAACGAAAATGACCGAGTAATTCCCATCACTTTCCATGCTAGATATATCATAGGCGGTTCCCAAACATAAAATAAAGTTTATTCCTGTAACATCCCAAATTTTCAATTTGGAATGTTATACATAGGTCATTCATGCATATCATATTTTAATTGCATTTCGTTTTGTGATCCTCGAAATCCTAAGCAACTCAAGGACCCTCAGAGAGAGTTGGGGATTTTCCCTCGTTCTCATATTTGAGTTTTATCAAATATTGAAACAAGGATCACTTTGGGTTTTAATTATTTTTCTCTCCGAAAATATTTCACATCAAAATATATGAGAGGAGATAAATGACCATGAAGGATTCGGGTCTTCGGCCATGTCTGACATTCGGCCTATTAGAGGCCCACTATAGCTTTGGGCCACTTTCGTCCAATTGTCATTTTCGGCCTGTTAACGCCGGACGTAAACCATGGGCCATATGTGGCCCAACGTCATATCGGGCCCATTAACGGCCCATATAAAAATGACGATAATCTATCCCGACTGAAGTTCCGGCCTGTTAAAGGCCAGTGTATTAGGTCGGCGCATTTACGGCCCATCCGAATTTCGGCCTGTCAAAGATCTGCATCGTAAATGGGCCACCATTTCGGCTTGCTAAGTCCAGTGGGTTATTTGGCACAATCAGGGCCCAATCTCACTTTCGGTCTATTAAAGGCCCATGTTTTTTATGGGTTCGAGATATTTACACCTGTAAACGGCCTATTTTTACTGAGGGCCTAAATTATGTTTAGGCCTGTTAAAGGCCCACTATGGGCACAGGCCTACCAGAAAAATATGAAAGCTTATGCTGATTTAGGCCCAGATATTTTTAGTGGGCTACATGCCAATTTCGGCCCATAATCGTTTTTAGCCCAATTGGAATGGGGCCGATGAATGTTGGCATGTTGGGCTCCTACGAAGCTTTCGGCCGAATACATTACTAAGATAAACCTACACTTTACAAAAATAGCGTCGTAATTACTGCAGCTTGAGGCAGCATCATAAATGTTGTATCACAACAAAATAAATTCCAACTATACAACAAAAGGCCTGTTGGCATAAAGTTTACAGTCCTTCCAGATAAAAGCACCATCAGATGTATAGAAGCACAGATCATTTGACCTGAGTGCTAATGTTTCAGGTTGTAGAATCTGATGGAGCAGCACGATCTCCACATTTTTCCGCCATTTCTCTTGAACAACGAAGCGAATGTCTGATAGTCTGGTTTCAAAACCATTCATATCTTGACGACATTTCTCAACCACTATTCTTGTTTCCAAAACAACGTCCATTAGGGATTGGACTTGTGTCTGGAGCATAGATATATCACTCTGTCTAGCAGGAAGATTTTGTTTAGTAGGCGATTTGGACGAGGTTACCTTGACAACCAACCCAGAATTACGCAGGAAGGTGCTTTTTGCACTGTTAGTGGAGAGATACTGACACACTGCAGCAAGAGGTGACATTGTGCCTGTAGTAGCCTCGTCACCTTCAGGTGGTTGTGGCTGTTCAATCATTTGTTCCGTAGCTTCCTGAAAGTTTGAACTTGTAGATTAGTGTACCAGATAAGTTACTAATGAGACAAAAACAAACAAAGTAGGTTAAACGTTTGTACATAAATTATTTTGGTGAACTACTGTAATACATTAGCATGTATTGTAGTGCCAACTACATAATAAAATCACTTTCGGAACATATGTCCATGTAGCATGCCTACTATATTGTCTATTTCCTCACATTCGTTGGCATCTAAGGATAAAGAGACATGGTTTAAAGTAGGATGAACATAGTATGACATCATTCATATCATGGGCAAACAAATATAAAACAAACATGCTATTTTATGATTGTGTGCGCACGTGAACATAACAACTAGATTACAGATCAAGACCAAAAGAATATCCTTCATCTCTTTTAAACCATGTAAGGTGAAATGATACATTAAGACAACTGTGAATAAAAGTGAACAGAGTAACTGACATTGGCTGCAAACCAAGTAGTTAAATGAACACATCACAGTACCAATCAGTTCAAGGCAGGAGGAGTAAGGACTTACAATAGCGGCTTGAACTGGTGTGCTCATGCCCTTCATCTTGCTGGTGTGGCAATCCTAGAAGATTTGCACTACATTTGGTTCAGGTTCTTTTTGGTCTGCACGGGCTTTCCTTTGTATTTGGAACAAGTCAATATAGATACGATAATATGGCACAAAAAAGAAGGAAGTAGCAACTATTTACAAGAGCCTCGCAGTGTGCAATATAGCTACAAGATCTTGTTGTCTGTTGGAATTTCACTTTAGAATGGTTGGTTTTGTTCTTCAAACAGTTAGCCTACAAGAAGATACACTTGTAAGGCACATACATAAATACAAGTTCAATATGTGGTCTGATCAAATACATATAGCCTACCTGATACTTTGGATCAGACCAGTGTTTAATGAGGGTTGTCCAGTCTTCATCTGTAATATATTCCACTGGAGATGTTTGGGCGATTTCATTGTTAGCCTTGCCTTCAAAGTGAGATTTTCTAAGGTGGTACCGATACTGTCGCAGAGTAGACTGAAAAATATGAGTGCATGCTTGTTTAGTTGCATCATCTTTCGGATCCAACTTGAACCTCATCTGTTGAAAAAAGAATGTGAGTCTTATTAGGAGGAAGCTAGAAAGTATGGGACAGAGCAAGACAATATTACTAATTGCGATGAATAACATTTCTTACGGATAAATGGTCAAGGAAGGTGTTAAACTGGGTATTGTCTTTCTCATTCCTGTACTGGATCCACGTTGGGAGGATACGTGCATGACACCTAACGGCAACGGCTGCCTGTGATACTAACTTGGCTGACTCTGTAGCATCACGTGGCCTTTTTAAACCTGCCTCAAAATGGATCTCCATTCTTCCTCCTTTAGATTTTGTTAATCTGTCAAGCATTATCCCTGATGTCTGTTTCCGCTTGCGCTGTGGTGCTAGTTCAACAACGAATATGGAAAGTGTTAGTGTACATCGAACTGTGAGAGTACATATAAAGGAGCATGAAACTGCAACTTGACTCGGTCAGGTACCGTCTTGGTGTTGATGCTCATGAGGTTCATCTAATCTTGCCAAGTCCTGTTGTGTCAGCAATGCTTCGGAAGTAGTGTTAGGTGTGAAGGCAGCTTGGGAACTGGCCAGTTTCGGAGCAAACGAACGAGTAACTAGTTGAGATGCTGGTACAGTTGAAGCGGATGCTGCACCTGGTGGAGCAGGTGATACTGTGTTTGTAGATTTAGCCGGTGGACTTGGACCTTCTACTGCACTATAAGTACCAGTAGAATCTCGACGGTAGAACCTTTTCCATTTCACCCGACGAGTAACCGCACTCCCTACTATATTATTTTCCTTGCTCTTTTTTGACTTTGCCATGTCAAGCTGTACCCACAACACAAAAGAATAAAATCACTCTTCAGAACTCATTGATGCATGATACAGACAAGCAATACTTTGATGTAAGACAACCGTATGAGGATGGAATATGTAAGAAAAACGGGACGACATGACATATTCACAGCTACGATGTGCAAACTAAGTAGAAGGATTTTCAAGAAAATAGAAGTAATGCAAGCTAGACACCATATAAAAGATGCAACCAATATTACTCTGCCAAGTTAAAAGTGTCGTGTCATAAGTGGCAATTCGAAAAATTAGAAGCAGTACAACGTAGAAATCAATGCAAGATGCAACCACTATCAAACTGCCATGTTAAAAGCGTCCAATCATGAGTGACTGATGCAGGATATACAACAGCAGTACTTTGATGCAAGGACATGGTATGATAGATAGATGCAGTGTATTCTAGACACAGAAAGCCATGTCATATGCACATGTATAACGTATAAACTCAGCAGGTGAAATTTAATCAAAATATAAGAAATATAGGCTAGACAACATATGCAACATGAAACCAATTATCACACTCTCAACTTAGAGCAAGCACCTGCGATGGTGGAGGACGGGAGATGAACTCATCATGTAAACTTGGAACTTCAACTTCATTAGCAGTAGCAGTGGCAAATCTAGAGAGTCTTTGTTTGCATCGGTGCGGAGGACCACCAACATCCCCTAACTTACTCTTTTCCTTCCTATTTTCTGATATTTCCTGATGAAGTCAAAACCACAAGAAGATGAATAAAATTAGCTCTGCATAACTGGTTGATGCATGATACAGACGAACACTACTTTGATGTAAGGCAAGCGTAGGATAGGAGGATGGAATATATACAAAAAAGACAGTGTTTCATATTCACACGTACGATAGTAGGATGGAATATGTATGAAAAAACAGTAAGCGGAAGGCATTTCAACAAAATTAGAAGAAATGAAAGCTAGGCACCATATGAACATGCAACCAATATCACTCTATCAGGTAAAAAGTGTCTCGTCGTAAGTGCCATTTCAAGAAATTAGAAGCAGTACAAGCTAGAAGACAATGCAAGATGCAACCTACATCACAGTCCCAAGTTAAATGTGTCTTATGGGTAAGTGATCGTTGCAGGTATAAGTTGTAAGCTACGCAGATGCAATTCAACATAATCAGAAGCAATACAAACTAGACATCATACGGAAAATGCAACCACGTATAACAGTTCCAAGTAAGAGCAAGCACCTCTGATGGTGGAGTAGGGGAGATGTGCTCATCATGTACACGTATGTTCTAGAAACAGGAACACATGTCATATTCACATGCATTATGTGTAAAGTAAGCAGATGCAATTCAAGTTAGAAGCAATACAAGCTAGACATCGTACGCAACATGCAACCACATATAATAGTGTCAAGTTAGAGCAAGCACCTATGATGGTGGAGTAGGGGAGATGTGCTCATCATCTACACAGCTACGTTGACTGTCCAGCCTTGTGTTGTCTTGCGAATCTTGTTGGGAGGATGGCGGAGTAGAATCTGTAGAGACCCCCTGTTTGAGTTGCTCCGAAGGACCACCATCATCCACTGCTGGACTAATTTCCTTCAGTTGTAATGATTTTGCATTGTGAAGTCAAACCGATAAGAAAAGGAATAAAATTCGCTCTTCAGAACTCATTCATGCATGATACTGACAAACACTACTCAGATGAAAGGCAAACACATGATGCGAGGATGGAATATGTATGAAAAACAGGATGGTGTGACATATTCACACCTATGATGTGGTAACTAAGCAGAAGGCATTTCAACAAATTAGAAGCACTCAATCTAGACACCATATGGAAGATGCAACCAATATCACTCTGCCAAGTTCAAACTGTATGGCGTATCAACAAATTAGAAGCAGTACATGCTAGAAATCATATGCAAGACACAACCTGTAAGTGTATCTAGTGCCACTCCTAGTTGGTTTTGGAGTATTGACGACAAACCTAGTTGAGGGACTAATGTGTTTGTGAGAATTGCAGGATACCACAGGTAGAAGTCCCTCATTGATTCGGTTTTACTACCAGAGATGACCCCTAAAACTGTATGAAGACATTGAAGTCAAAGGTGGTATATGAAGATATTCACATTAAAGACTATGACAAGAGAAGACACTATATGAAGCCTATGGAGCTCGAAGACTTAGATCTTTCGTAGTTCTTTTTATTTTGTGTTGAGTCATAGGAACCACCATACTGTTAAGTGGGGTCCAAGAGAACCAGTCAGAATGACTGAAGTGATGCCTAAACCAAAAACCTATGTCTTCGAGTGAAGACTATGAGAGCGAATCTTGTCCAGAGTCGGACAAGTCAGCTTTGCTTGTAGCCCAAGTAAAGTTGCCGTGTGAGTTTGAAATCTGACCGTTGGAACACGTGTCAGTTCCTTAGTGACCCAGGGTCATTTCGGACAAATCAGGTCGGGTTGCCAAGTGGCTATAAATATCCCACCCCCTACAACCATAAATGGTTGGCTGCTCAGATTGAAAGCACGACTTTTGTCGTTTGAGAGCAACCCACCTCGAAGCCTTTGAGAGAGAATTCCTTGCGAGGATAAAGCCCTAACCACCAGAGCCAGAGAGAATTGGGCATCACTTAAGTCTTCTTGTCTGTGTGATCTGAAGACTTATTACACTTGAGGACTGTGCATCCTCCAGCCGGTTAGGCGTCGCGTTCTGAGATTCCAAGAGACATTGTGGATTGCCAGTGAACAAAGTCTGTGAAGGTTTGGGAGTCTACCTTGAAGACTTACCAGAGTGATTGGGCGAGGTCTATGTGACCTTAGCTCAAGGAGAATACGGTGAGGACTGGGTGTCCTGAGCTGCGTGTTCAGGACTGGGTGTCCGGGACTGTGTGTCCTAAGGTTTAAATACCTAGCCGCTCCAACCAGACGTACAGTTGTCATAGCAACTGGAACTGGTTCAACAAATCATTGTCTTCAACGAGTCACTGGTTTCATCTTCACTTCACTTTACTTACTGTTACTCCTTGTGAAGTCATTGTATGTTTGCTCTATCATTTGTCTTCACTGAGTGACTGCGTGTTCTGTTTGGCTTCACAATATCTTCCTACCTGATCCTTACTACCTATCTGCTATTAGTCTTTGTGCTTTCACTTCATTGAATACTTGACTATGGTTTGCCTAGTGTAGTCTACCTTCCGCTGCATGGTAATAGGTTTAATTTTATCGGTTGTCTTCAAAACTTCTATGTTCTGAAGACTTTCATAAAAATTGCCTATTCACCCCCCTCTAGTCGATATAACGCACATTCAATTAGTATTAGAGCAAGGTGCTCCCTTGTTCTGGGTGATTCGGTTTAACCACCTGGAGTTTTAGCTATGTCGACTGCAGGGATAATTAAAGTCTCCGCTGCGTGCCCCGTCTTTGATGTAACTGAATATCCCTACTGGAAGAATAAGATGCGCATGCATCTTGAAGCCATTGACGTCGACCTATGGTATGTCGTCGAGAACGGCGTTCCCAAGGCTAGAGAAGGTGTCACTGCTGCTGATGACAAGAAATTCGTTCAATTGGACTCTACTGCCAAGAATATCATCAGTGGTCATCTGACCAAAGGACAGTATGGCCGTGTGAGTGCTTTGAAGACATCCAAGCTGGTCTGGGACTGGCTCTCCAAGGTCAATGAAGGCATCTCAACCCAGAGAGATCAGAGAATCAGTGTCCTTCGCAACCTCTTCAACCGCTTCAAGAGAAATGACAATGAGAATGTCCAGCACACATTTGACCGACTCACTGACATCACAAATGAGCTTCAAGCCCTCGGCGCCACTGAGATTACCAAACACGAAGTCGTCAAGACGCTGCTGAGATCACTTGATAGTTCGTTTGACATCCTGGCCCTGATGATTCAAGAACGTCCTGATTTCAAGACACTCGATCCGTCTGACATACTTGAGAGGCTCAACACACATGAGTTTCAGCTTTCGGAGAAAAGAGATATCTACGGTCCAAACTATGGGCAAACTCGTGCCTTGAAGGCAAAAGCTGTCTCCTCATCTGAAGAAGAATCTGAAAGCAGTTCTGATGATCCTGAAGACATTGGAAGGGAACTTGCTATGCTTGTCAAGAAATTCCAAAAATTCACCAAGAAGAAAGGCTTCAGAAAGTCTTCCCGATCAAGTTCAAGGAATGATGAAGCTCCTGCTCATGACTACAAGAAGAAAACATGTCACAAGTGCAAGAAACTTGGCCACTTCATCTCTGAGTGTCCACAGTGGGACAATGAGAACAAAAAGAAGAAGAAGAGCAAGGAATATGACTCTGACGACAAGAAGAAGAAGAAGAAATACTCAAAGTCTTCTTCCAAGTCTTCCTCAAAGTCTTCATCACACAAGAAGAGCTCATCTGGCAAGGCACGTGCATTTGTTGGCAAGGAAATGGATTCAGAGGAGGAGTCTGCTTCTGAGGAGGCGGAGGTGGAGTCTGAGGAGGAATCCGACTCAGGCGTCGCAAGTCTGGCTACAGCATACGTTGCCAAGTCCATCTTCAACACTTAAGACAATGACTTCATCACCGACACCAATGCAAATGACAAGGACTACTCCGCTTCTACCTACTGCTTCATGGCACGCGGTGCCAAGGTAAACACATGCACTACTCACTATCAAACATCTAGTGACGATGACTCTGATTGAGGTTCAAAACCTAGCTACAAAACACTTGCTAAAATTGCAACTGAACAACAGAAAGCTATGGAACATATTCAAAAACTGTTAGACAAAAGCGATGATCTGTTAGGTGCTGAAATGACTCGATCTGAATCCTTAATTGAAGACATAAAAAATCTTCACGTTGAGTATCAGGAACTTGAAAGTCGTCATGAAACTCTCTTAACAACTCATGAAAAGCTTTCCTATGATTATCTTCAAAGGAAGCAAGATCTTGAGAAATTGAGAGCGGTTCATGAAAATCTTCAAACAGAAAATGAGTCACTTCGCGCCAAACAGATCAGTCCCGCTCAGGAAGGATTTGAACCACCATGTCTTAAATGCATTGAGCGTGATAATGCTATTTCTGTTGCTGAATGTTCTACTGCTACTATTGTTGCAATATCTTCAACTGTTGATGTGGTAACTAACCCCTCTGCTGAGGATACCATCGCTATTGCTGATGAGAATGCTAGGTTGAAGACATTGCTTGAAACAGGGATGTACAAAAGTCTTAAAGGGCATCAGACGCTATGTGATGTCCTGAAAAAGTAGATTCTGAACCGAAACCCTAGGAAAGAGGGTGTAGGGTTCGTAAGGAAAATGAATGCAGATGGCTCTTACTGGAAACCTGAGCAGTACCCCAAAACCATGTGGGTTTCTGCAAAGGAACCTTCAGCAGATCCATCCAATCTATCTGGCTTCACTTGTGCTAACCCCATTATCATTGATGAATCCTTTGATGCAAACTATATACTGTTTAAGAATCAGAATGGTGAAGTATTTGCCAGGTACATTGGTACTAACTGCAGGAATGGACCGCCTATGAAGAAGATCTGGGTTCCGAAAAGTTATCTGGAGAGTCTTCCTGTAAATGTCATCATGACACCTCACGTGAAGAAGACAAACCTCAGACCAAAGGCTTCATACGGTCCAAAGGCTTCATACAGACAGAGGAATCACCTGAGTCGCACTAACGCAAACGTTTTGCAGGGAAACCACTCTCAGGCATATGAATATGAGAGCGGTCCATCAAACCGCCATGTTCATAAGACCAAGAACTATTCTGCTTATTCTTATGAGTACTATTGTCTGCCTGCAAGACTGTTTGCTAGGGCTTCAAAGCCAAAATTCTCAGATGCTGCACTTAGACTAATTGCTTCTAAGCCACCCTTGAATACGTGGGTGGCTAAGAAAGCTTAACTCTCTTTTGCAGGGAAAGGTCTCTAGCAGAAAACCAAAATCGTCTGACGCCATTGTTGGGGACCTTAAACATCTTGTAGGGCGCAAGATCAAATGCCCAAATGGTCTTACTATGTACTTCGTACCTGAATCGCTTGCTACTCTCCCTATTAGTCCTAACCTAGATCTAAGCTTTCATAACCCAGTGGTTCGTCAACTATTTTTGCTTCACAATGCTCTTGGTGAAGCCTATCCCCCTAACTGCACTGTAGGGTACGACACCAGCGTCTTCAGAATGGATTATTGACAGTGGGTGTACAAATCACATGACTGGCAAAAGAAGTCTTCTTATGGACTCAACCTTACATCCATCCGACAAGAGCCACATCACATTTGCTGACACTGGTAAAAGTAAGGTATTGGGTCTAGGTAGAGTTGCAATCTCAAGGGATCAACACATGGATAAAGTCATGCTTGTTGAATCCCTTGGCTTCAACTTAATGTCTGTCTCAATGCTTTGCGATTTGAACATGATCGTAATGTTTGGAAAATATCGTTGCCTTGTACTAATGGAATCTGACAAGTCTCTAGTGTTTGAAGGGTATCGAAAAGATGATTTGTACGTGGTAGATTTCTCAGCAGGGCCACAGCTTGCAGTATGTCTTCTAGCAAAGGCTTCAGAATGCTGGCTCTGGCATCGGAGGCTTGGACATGCTGGCATGAGGAACCTTCACACCCTTGCGAAGAAGAAGCATGTCATAGGCATCGAGGGCGTCAAGTTTAAGAAAGACCACTTATGCGGTGCCTGTGAAGCAGGGAAGATGACGAGGGCCAAACATCCCTCAAAGACAATCATGACCACTACTCGACCCTTCGAACTGCTTCACATGGATCTTTTCGGTCCCACTCATTACTCAACTCTAACTACTACTGCTTGCCTCTATGGCTTCATTATTGTTGATGATTATTCTAGATATACTTGGGTGCACATAATCCTTTACAAGACTGAAGTGCAGGATGTCTTCAGACCCTTCGCCAATCGAGCTATGAACAATTTTGGCGCCAAGATAAAGCACATCAGAAGTGACAATGGCACTGAATTCAAGAACACTGGCCTTGATACATATCTTGATACATTGGGCATCACACATGAATTCTCAGCCCCGTACACGCCATAGCAGAATGGCGTCGTCGAACGCAAGAACAGAACACTAATTGAGATAGCCAGAACGATGCTAGATGAATACAAGACATCAAGAAAATTCTGGCCCGAAGCCATTGATACTGCATGCCATACAATCAATCGTGTTTATCTTCACAAGCTACTGAACAAGACATCTTATGAGCTCCTTACTGGCAAGAAGCCAAATGTCAGTTACTTCAGAGTATTTGGCGCAAGGTGCTGGATCAAGGACCCACATCACACCTCAAAATTTGCACCAAAAGCACATGAGGGTTTTATGCTTGGATATGGAAAGGATTCGCACTCCTACAGAGTCTTCAATCTTTTTCATTACAAAGTGGTTGAAACACTGGATGTGCGGTTCGATGAGACCAATGGTTCACAAAGAGAGCAACTGCCAAATGTGCTAGATGAAGTTCCATCCAGTGAATCAATCAAGCTAATGGGAACTAGACAAATTATACCTTCTGAAGCTCATCCTGAAGAAGAACTTATCATTTCAGCACCTGATCAACATGAAGACAATGCTCAACCTGAAGACATTCCTTCCAACAATGACAATGAACAGCAAGAGCAAAGTCTTCGCCCTGTACATCCTCGCGTTGCCAATGAAGTGCAGATTGAAAGAATAATTGATAGCATCAATGCACTTGGTCCACTCACTTGTTCAAGGGCAACTCAGCTAGCAAATTTCTGTGGGCACTTCGCATTCGTCTCAATAGCAGAACCCAAGAAAGTTGAAGAAGCCTTCATGGAACCTGAATGGATTCAAGCTATGCAAGAAGAGCTTCAACAGTTTGAGCTGAATAATGTATGGGAACTGGTTAAGCGTCCTGATCCACGGAAGCACAATATAATAGGCACCAAATGGATATACTTCAACAAGCAAGATGATCATGGTCAAGTTGTCAGAAACAAAGCTCGTCTCGTTGCTCAAGGATATACTCAAGTGGAAGGCATTGACTTCGATGAAACATTTGCTCCTGTGGCTAGACTTGAAGCCATACACATACTGCTGGCCTATGCAAATCATCATAACATACTTCTATATCAAATGGATGTGAAGAGTGCCTTTCTCAATGGCAAGATTGAAGAAGAAGTGTATGTTGCACAACCGCCTGGCTTTGAAGATCCAAAACATCCTGACATGGTATACAAGCTCAACAAGGCACTGTATGGCCTCAAACAAGCCCCTCGGGCCTGGTATGACACACTCAAATACTTCCTGAAGAGCAAAGGCTTCATACCTGGTTCCCTAGACCCCACTCTTTTCACGAAGACATATGATGGTGAACTGTTTGTGTGCCAAATATATGTGGATGACATTATCTTCGGCTGCACCAATCAGAAGTACAGTGAAGAGTTTGGATATATGATGCAAGAGCAATATCAGATGTCTATGATGGGAGAGCTAAAGTTCTTCCTTGGTCTTCAAATACGACAACAACGCAATGGCATCTTCATATTTCAAGAGAAGTATCTCAAAGATTTCCTGAAGAAGTTCGGTATGCAAGACTGCAAAGGCTTCACGACACCAATGCCAGCCAAACATCATCTGGGTCCTGACGACAATGGTAAAGAGTTCGATCAAAAGGTATACCGCTCCATGATTGGTTCTTTACTTTATCTATGTGCATCTAGGCCAGATATTATGCTTAGTGTTTGCATGTGTGCTCGATTTCAAGCGGCACCAAAGGAGTCGCATCACTTAGCTGTGAAGCGAATTCTTCGATATTTGGCTCACACCCCAACTCTAGGATTATGGTATCCAAAGGGCTCAGAGTTTGATCTGGTTGGATTCTCGGATGATGATTATGCTGGTGACAAAGGCACATGTCACTTTCTGGGACGATCACTTGTATGTTGGTCTTCAGAGAAGCAGAACTGTGTATCTCTCTCCACTGCTGAATCTGAATACATTGCTGCTGGATCTTGCTGCGCTCAGCTTCTGTGGATGAAGCAAACCCTCAAGGACTATGGCATTCATCTGAAGCAAGTGCCACTTTACTGCGACAACGAAAGCGCCATCAAGATTGCCAACAACCCAGTTCAGCACTCGAAGACAAAGCACATTGAAATTCGTCATCACTTTCTCAGAGATCATGTTGTGAAGGAAGCCATTGATATCATACACGTCAACACTGAAGAGCAATTGGCAGATATCTTCACCAAGCCCTTGGATGAGAAGAGGTTTTGCAAGTTACGGTGTGAGCTAAATATCCTGGAATCCTCGAATGTCCTGTGATCAGGCACACATCCTAACCCTTATGCATATTGATGACTTAGATGTGCAACACACAAAGTAAAGTATATCTTCAATCAATGAAGACATACATTCTAAGTGTGAATACATTAATGTGGAATTTGACTTCGGAGCGCCACGATAATTGTGCGCCGTGTCTGGGTCTAATACTTCCTATACGGTGGGTAACGCCACCACCAAACGTTCTATTTTGAAGTGTTTCACTCATGGCGTTACCTTGCAATGTCTTCACATTTGGTTTGGCTTCGATCTAAACATATTTTCATGATTATCTTCACTATGTTGTGTGTGTGTGTGTGTATATATATATATATATATATATATATATATACATACTAGTGTTCTGTCCTCTACAGCATTCACTTATAGCTATGTCTTCGTGTTGAATCTTTTGAACTAAGTGAATGTGATCGGACCCTAACCTCTCTATGCTTTCTATCTCAAATTCTATCTCTCCAAGTCATATGCATTCTATTGAAACTGTCGAATGTCTTCTCCGCGTCCTTGTTAGCAGAAGATACAGAGACAACCATTAAGTCCGTTTTCAATGCTCATTCCTCCACATGAAATCCGGAGAAGTAGGAACGACCACCCGACAATCCAGGCATGCATGGGACGTGGAACAAACCCCAAAATTCCGCATAATGGCCACGTGTTCCTCAGATGCAGATCGCCAGGGGCACCTGTGTAATAGCACAGTGCCGCCCCTGTGCCTATAAATACACACTCACAGCGGTCATTATCTCTTCTTCCACCCTCGCATGAACCCTAGCGACACCGCTAGCTCTCGACGACGCCGGCGACGAAGCGCTTCGCTGCCACAACCTCTCCGACACCGTCTTCACGCCGACCACGGACATTGTCCTCTCCGCCGTCGCCGTAGGTGTCCTCCATTGCCAAGTTAGGGCACAGAAGATCGAACTGCTCGGCCTCATCTTACACTCCGTCTAGCAGTTCTCAGTGTGGTAAATAAAACTCCCTTTTTACAGCACCATTGATCCTATTGATCTGTCACTTTCTACCACAAGCAGTTTCTGTTCACACAAGCTAGATCTCTCTCATACTGCATCTCATAACATGCCTAGTATATTCACTTGTGCTTCACAAAGTAGTTAGATTCCTCACTTGTACTGATCTGTGGATTCGTACAAATCTGGAACCAACTTCTTATCTATGAGTGAATGTCTTCGCACGATGAGGTCAATGTCTTCTAAACTGATTTATCTTCAAAATCTTCTGAGAATGCATATGACCTCTTCCCCTTCCCTCGCACCTTAATGCTGTCACAGGTACATGTCCGTGGGAGAATCCTTTGGTTCTCATAGTCTGCATTTATTTGCAGAATTCTTACGGCATCACATAAATTCTCCCGAAGCCAGTTCCTGTTGGTCCAGCAAACGAAAACCTTTGAAGCCTTTGAACGTCTTGAAGCCTTTCAAGTTAAAGTTTATGGCTTCAGAGAAAGCAGCAAGGAAGGGTGGCAGCGTCGTGGTGAGACCTCCAGAGATCTGCCAGATGAACTCTCAGAAATGTACAAGACAGATCCTGAAGAGGATTACAGTCAGTGCAAGACCCGAATCCAATGGATTCGAAGATATTGGGCAGAACAATGGTTCAAATACAGATTTGTGACCCAGGAGTATGCTGAGAAAAACGCCATCAAGAGACCATGGGGAGACATCCAATTCAAGAATCTTCTACCCAGGTCCAGAGATGAAGCCATTGCTCAAGGCTTCTATCCATGCATGGTTCATGGACCACAGCCTGCTGATGCACACTCGTCGTCACTGCTATGGTGTCGTGACGACAATCTGTTCACACACAACTTCTAGTTTGCTCAGAACTCAGCGAAGCAGAACAAGAAGACTTTTGGGTTAGAATTCAACCCTGGTCCCTCATCTCCAAGGGCAGATGGCACACGACATGCAGAACCCAATGTCATCGGTCCTTTCGCCAACCTTGAAGGCCTCATCACCTACATCTTGGTTCAAGGGACTGCAGTGAATGAGCCTGCAGCTGACACTAAGTCTGATGACGCGCCTGCAGTGTCGAAGCCAAAGCAGTTGAAGAAGCCAAAAGCTTCAAAGCCAGCCCCTTCACCAAAAATCTCAAGGGCGAAGCCATTGGCAACTGCACCTCCTGAAGACAGTGTGCAGTCTGAAGATTTATCACGCGTCTCCAAGGCCAAGATGCCTTTGTCTCACACTGGCAAAGAGCTAACAGCTGCTGCCATTCTGCGCAACGACGACATTGATCTGTCAAGTGATGAAGATCTTGCAGATGACGCTCTTGAGCAACTCATCAAGAGCAAAGAAGAAGCAGAAATCTTCAATGATCTGCCTCTCTTTGATGTCACCATCATCCACAACTTCATTGATGAGTGGTTTGACACGCCAAACATCAGCTTTGAAGATCTGCAGCTACCCATTGGCCTCAGTGTCGCCTTCCAAGGCGCCATTGCTTCAAAACTTGCTATTTCCCAGCGCATTGTTGAACTGAAGCAGAAGATTGACTATGAAAAGGCTCAGTTCAAGAAGCATATGGCCAAGCTCAGCGTGCAAGAAGTGAAGAACTTCAAGACAATGATGCACGAGCTCAAGGAAGCCTTTGTGAAGAAGCGTGCAGAAGCTCAGGGTTCGCGTGAGCGCATGAAGACTCTGGCTGACAGATGTGTGCAAGCCTATAATGAGGCTGAGAAGCGCAAGGCACTTGGGCATCCTGGCATCGACCCCAGGATGGCCGCAAAGAAGAAGAAGAAGCCTACTACGGCTGAACCTGATGCACCAAGGCAAGAAGCAGTTCCGATTGTCTTCCCAACTAGACTAACTGGCTCGAAGCCAAAAAGCCGGTCAACAGCTTCAGAGCTCAAGAAGACAAGAACTGCTGAGGCTGAAGCCAGGAAGAGGAAACACTCTGAAGCCTCTCCTACTGCCCCACCAAGAAAAACAGAAAGACCAAGAAAGCTCGGGCTGCTCCCACAGAGCCCTTGATAGTTGAACCCATTTCTATGGTTCATCCTGACGCAGAACGTCAACTGACAGTTCATGAGCCTGCTTCCACAGAGGCTCCTAAAGCTGAAGACATTCCAGCAGCTGATCCCATCGCTGCTGAAGACATTGGTCATCATGACAATGTAGAAGATGATGCAGTCGTTCCTCAGTTTGAAAACAACAAACTCATTAGCATTGGTCATCCACTGACGCCAATTGCATAGGATGCTTCATGGGAGGATCGCCCACAAGAGGAAGAAGACTATGAGGCCCAGCCCACTCCAACTCCATAGGCGTCGTCTGCGCTCTACAGGCTTCGCAAAGGTCCAAGGCCTCAAGTCTCTGCTGAAGACATTCCGGCTGCAATAGCTGCAGAAGAAGAAGCACCACAAGATCCCACTCCCCTGTTCCACCAAGAAGTAGTTCTCCAGGAGAATGTGCTTGTGACCGACCCTCCAGCTAGTCAAGTGGAGGATGAAAATCGTGAGGCTTCCACAACCACCAATGAAGCTAATGTGGAGCCCTCCCCAGCAAAAGCTTCAGAAGATAGCGAAGCCACTGATCCCGCCACTTCTATTCCTGAGTCTGCTGCCGGTCCCCAATTCAACTATCATGTTGAGCACAGACCTCGGGTCCAGAAGCCAATTCCAAGACTGCCAAGGTTTCCAGGTCCTGCATCAGCACCTGGCTCCTTCAACATCAATGGCTTCAGGGCAGACAACACATTCTTCAATAGCTCTAGGAACCCCTACTCAAGGGAAAGGATATCATCTGATCGGTTCTGGAGCTATCCAAGCTATTACTCTTGCATTCTTTACGACCAAGGTCGCATCTTCCCACACAAGCGCCTTGATGTTGAAGCTATAGCTGGTCTGCCCTGTCTAGAAGAAGCATTGGATTGCTTCAAGCAAGTGGGTCTACTGCAGTTTGTTACTGATGAAGAGCATTGGAATGAAGAGCTGCTGCTACAATTCTATGCCACACTTCACATCAAAGGGTACAACAGAGATCCGAAGACTTGGGTCCTGGAGTGGATGACTGGCAACGTTCATCATGAAGCCAATGCATTTGACATCATTGAGCTCATTGGCTTGCCCACTCCTGGCGATCTCTTCGAGCAAGGCTGTCAGCTGCATGCTGAAGCTATTGAGAGCATCTTTCAGCGTCCAGAACCTGATATGAGTCAAATGCTCAGCATGATGAAGCCATTGCCCCAAGATGCTATGTATCCCATAGAGTTCTTCATTGAAGACCTTGAGTACCTGCCCAGAACTATCTATCACATCATCAGGCAAACTCTTTGGCCTATCAAAGGGCACTCTCCAAATGCCAAGCTTCAGGGTGCAATGAAGACTTTGGTCTTCTATATACTTCATGGCAAATGCTTCAATGCACAGGACTTCTTCATACGCCAACTTGCTGCATCAGGCATTGATCTGTTTGGTTTGAAGTTCTACGCCCCTTGGGTCATGCGGCTGATCAAGCTACACTCCGCCATCTCGTATCAGCCCTCAGCCCACAACCATCGGATCTTCTTGCCTGACGTGGACATGTCTACTGAAGCCATATATTCTGAGCCTGCCAAGCAACCTCTAAGTCTTCAGAATGCAGACCATCAGAGTTTTACTCAGAACGTTGAAGGCGTTGAAGCAGTTTCTCGGGTGTATCCTTTGGCTGGCACTACACGTGCACCACACCCTGCTTCCACTGAAGCCACTGACAGTGCCACTGCTCCAAGACCCAAGAAGCGCACTCGTGTTCTCAACGACCAAGAGCTTCTTGTGGCTCTACATCAGAAATAGGATAGGCATCATGACTGGCTGAAGTGTTAGATGAAAAGCCTCTTGGTGGATGTTAATCGCACTCGAAATCTTGCCACCAAGAATGCTTTCGTTGCCCATGAAACCTGTCGCTGCACATGGAAAGGGCTCACGATGATGTGTTCTGAAGCTGATCTTCAAGAGGATGGCTTCTCTGAGAGATTCAAGTTTGACTCCACACCTCCTCGAAGGGCTGTGCTGCTAGGAACTCCATCCCTTGAAGACTCTGAGTTCTCTTCCTCTGCTGCCACAGTGACTGCCAGAATTATTGAGGAAGAAGACGATGCTACTTCACCGCCACCTCCTTCAGCACCTCCAAGCTCTTCTGCACCGCCAAACAACACCAACAACCCTGCTACTTCACCTACTCCTCATGGGAACGAGTAGAGGCTCTATGTCTTCAAACCTTTTTGGTCATTACTGACAAAAGGGGGAGAAGCATATGAGATTGATAGTCTTCAAGCGGGTCCATATGGGCGGGTGCTTTATATTTTGCTTCGTGCTTACAACTCTCGTTTTTGCTACATTTGGTTCTTATGAGTTGTAACACTTAAACTAGATGGTTGTCTGCTACTTATTTGCCAACTTGTTTTGCGAAGATAAATTCCGCATGTGCGACGATAAATTCCGCACTTAGCTCATTCTGCAGACGTCCATTTTCCATTATGCATGTCATTATATTCATATACTTTCACATGCATAGTGGATTGTCATCATAAGTTGAAGTGGATCTCCACAAGTACAACCTGCCATGTGCATTTGCATTCCAAAAGCAAATTAACTTATATGCACATCTTCAGGGGGAGCCCTTGCAACTTATGAAGACAATTCCTTATCCTTTACAATTTCACAGATTATATTCCCCGTTGAAAACTTCAACTAGTTTGTCATCAATCACCAAAAAGGGGGAGATTGTAAGTGCATCTAGTGCCACCCCTAGTTGGTTTTGGAGTATTGACGACAAACCTAGTTGAGGGACAAATGTGTTTGTGAGAATTGCAGGATAACACAGGTAGAAGTCCCTCATTGATTCGGTTTTACTACTAGAGATGACCCCTAAAACTGTATGAAGACATTGAAGTCAAAGGTGGTATATGAAGATATTCACATTGAAGACTATGAAAAGAGAAGACACTATATGAAGCCTATGGAGCTCGAAGACTTAGATCTTTCGTAGTTCTTTTTCTTTTGTGTTGAGTCATAGGAACCACCGTACTGTGAAGTGGGGTCCAAGAGAACCAGTCAGAATGACTGAAGTGATGCCTAAACCAAAAACCTATGTCTTCGAGTGAAGACTATGAGAGCGAATCTTGTCCAGAGTCGGACAAATCAGCTTTGCTTGTATCCCAAGTAAAGTTGCCGTGTGAGTTTGAAATCTGACCGTTGGAACACGTGTCAGTTCCTTAGTGACCCAGGGTCATTTCGGACAAATCAGGTCAGGTTGCCAAGTGGCTATAAATAGCCCACCCCCTACAACCATAAACGGTTGGCTGCTCAGATTGAAAGCACGACTTTTGTCGTTTGAGAGCAACCCACCTCGAAGCCTTTGAGAGAGAATTCCTTGCGAGGATAAAGCCCTAACCACCAGAGCCAGAGAGAATTGGGAATCACTTAAGTCTTATTGTCTGTGTGATCTGAAGACTTATTACACTTGAGGACTGTGCATCCTCCAGCCGGTTAGGCGTCGCGTTCTGAGCTTCCAAGAGACATTGTGGATTGCCAATGAACGAAGTCTGTGAAGGTTTGGGAGTCTACCTTGAAGACTTACCAGAGTGATTGGGCGAGGTCTATGTGACCTTAGCTCAAGGAGAATACGGTGAGGACTGGGTGTCCTGAGCTGCATGTTCAGGACTGGGTGTCCGGGACTGTGTGTCCTAAGGTTTAAATACCTAGCCGCTCCAACCAGACGTACAGTTGTCACAGCAACTGGAACTGGTTCAACAAATCATTGTCTTCAACGAGTCACTGGTTTCATCTTCACTTCACTTTACTTACTGTTACTCCTTGTGAAGTCATTGTATGTTTGCTCTATCATTTGTCTTCACTGAGTGACTGCGTGTTCTGTTTGGCTTCACAATATCTTCCTACCTAATCCTTACTACCTAGCTGCTATTAGTCTTTGTGCTTTCACTTCATTGAATACTTGACTATGGTTTGCCTAGTGTAATCTACCTTCCGCTGCATGGTAATAGGTTTAATTTTATCGTTTGTCTTCAAAACTTCTATGTTCTGAAGACTTTCATAAAAATCGCCTATTCACCCCCCCTCTAGTCGATATAACGCACTTTCACAACCAATATCACAGTGGCGACTTAAAGGTGCCTTATCATAAGTGACTGATGCGGGATATGCAAGAATAGTAGTCTGATGTAGAAACAGAAACACATGTCATATTCACAGGCATTATGTGTAAAGTAAGAAGATGCAATTCAACAAAGTTAGAAGCAATACAAGCTAGACATCATACGCAACATGCAACCACATATAATAGTGCCAAGTTAGAGCAAGCACCTGTGATGGTGGAGTACGGGAGATGTGCTCATCATCTACACAGCTACATTGACTGTCTAGCCTTGCATTGTCTTGCAAATCTTGTTGGGAGGATGGCGGAGTAGAATCTATAGAGAACCTCCATTTCAGTTGCTCGGAAGGGCCACCATCATCCAATGCCTTGCCAATTTCCTTCAGTTTTATTGATTTTGCATTGTGAGGTCATACCAACAAGAAAAAGGAATATCATTCGCTCTTAAGAACTCATTCATGCATGATACTGACGAACACTACTCTGATGAAAGGCAAAGTCATGATACGAGGATGTAATATGTACGAAAAAATGGATGGCTTGACATATTCACACCTATGATGTGGTAACTAAGCAGAAGGCACTTCAACAAATTAGAAACACTGCAAGACACCATATGGAAGGTGCAATCAATATCACTCTGCCAAGTTAAAACTGTCTCGTCATAGGTGGCATTCATCAAACTAGAAGCAATACATGCTAGAAATCATATTCAAGACACAAACCAATATCACACTGCCAACTTAAAGGTGTCCCATCATAAGTGAGTGATGCAGGATACACAAGAAGAGTAGTTTCATGTAAGAACATGGTGTGATAGACAGATATAGTATGTACCAAAAATAGGAAAGCGTGTCATATTCACATGTATCATGTGTAAGCTAAGCAGATGCAGTTTACACTAATTAGGAGCAATACGAGCTAGACACCATATGCAACATGCAACCAAATATCACACTGCCAAGTTAGAGCAAGCACCTTGGATGGTGGAGTAGGGGAGCGGAGACTTGGACCTTGTAATGCACTATCAGTACAAGGAGAATCGGTACAGATGCTCCGTTTACGTTGCTGCAGAGGACCACCATCATCACCTTCCTTACTCTTTTCCTTCCTCTTTCTTGATTTTGCCTTGTCAAGTCAAACCCACAAGAA
The DNA here is from genome assembly GCF_018294505.1 of Triticum aestivum. Classification (NCBI taxonomy): domain Eukaryota; kingdom Viridiplantae; phylum Streptophyta; class Magnoliopsida; order Poales; family Poaceae; genus Triticum; species Triticum aestivum. Next base: position 398,758,472 of record NC_057800.1, on the reverse strand, counting down.
AAAGGAATAAAATTTGCTCTTCAGAACTCTTTGATGCATGATACTGACGAAAACTACTTTCATGTAAGGCAGCCGCATGATAGGAGGATGGAATATGTATGAAAAACAGGATGGCATGACATATTGACATGTATGGTGTATAAAGTGTAAACTAAGCACAAGGTGCTTGAACTTGTTAGAATCGATGCAAGCTAGAAACCATATGAAAGATGAAACCAATATCACTCTGCCAAATTAAAAGGGTGCCCTAACAAATGTATTTGACCAAATTAGAAGCAATACATGGCAACATGCTAGAAATAATATGCAATATGCAACGAATAAAGGTGACTCATCGTAAGTGATTGATGTAGGATACAGAAGAGAGGTAGTTTCATGTAAGAACAAGGTTAACACATAGATGTAGTGTGTACCAAAAATAGGAAGGCATGTCATATTCACAGGTATAGTGTGTAAACTAAGCAGATGCAATTTACCCTAATTAGAAGCATTACAAGCTAGACACCGTATGCAACATGCAACCACATATCACACTGCGAAGTTAGAGAAAGCACATGTGATGGTGGTGTAGGGGAAGTGCGGTCTTCAGGTACAGAGCTACGTTCAATATCTTCATTTAGGCTTGCTGTTTCTTGAGAATCACGTGGATAGGATGAAATTGCATTCTTTATAAGAGTATTGCGTCTCATATTAACCCACACGCGTGACTGTCTCATCATAAGCGATAGACGCAGAATACACAAGAACAGTAGTTTGATGTAAGAACATGCTGTGATAGGCAGATGTAGTATGTACCAAAAACAGGAAGGCGTGTCATATTCACATGTATAATGTGTAAGCTAAGGAGATGCAATTTAACAAATTAGGAGCATTGATGAGGGATACACAAGAAAAGTAGTTTGATGTAAGAACATGGTTAATAGAAAGACGTAGTATGTACCAAAAATAGGAAGGCATGTCATATTCACAGGTATAACGTGTTAACTAAGCAGATGCAATTTACCCTAATTAGAAGCATTACAAGGTAGACACCATATGCAACATGCAACCACATATCACACTGCCAAGTAAGAGCAAGCACCTGCGATGGTGGTGTGGGGGAATTGCGGTGATCAACTAGAGAGCTACATTGACTATCTTCATTTAGCCTTGTTGTTTCTTGAGAATCATGTGGGGAGGATGACACTGCACTCTTTAAACGAGTAGGGCGTCTCACAGTAACCCACTCGGGTGACAGTCTCATCATAAGTGATTGACAAGGGATACAAAAGAGCATTAGTTTGATGTACGAACATGGTTAATAGACATATGTAGTATGTATCAAAAACAGGAAGGCATGTCATTATCAAAGATATAATGTGTAAAGTAAGCAGATGCAATTTAACCAAATTGGAAGCAATACAAGCTAGACACCATATGCAACATGCAACCACATTTGACAGCGCGAAGTTAAAGCAAGCACCTGGGATGGTTGTGTGTGGCAATTGAGATCATCAACTGCAGAGCTACGTTTACTGTCTCCAACTGCTGACACTGCACCCATTAGAGCACTGAAACGCTTAGTGCTTATCTTCAAATTACACTGGAGCAACTTCTGTCTTTTCTTTTCTGCATTCATCGACACTGCGTCAGAGTCTAAAATACCCATGCATAAAAAAATAGTGTGAGTATGGGTGAAGTCTGTGCACAATTAGTACAATGTAAAGGTAGCAGATAGCAGGTCGGTGAGAAATAAATGACGGGAGACATATGAAAGCTATACAACATGCATGGCACACTAAATTACTACATGATTCTATGAAAATAATGGTCGACGGAAAGCAAATAGGTCAGTCCATTTTTTCTGCAACGTCCGATGTACAAAGAACGGGCAGATCGCCTTCATCTACCTCCAGCCAGTCAGTGTTAACGATCTTCCTCGAAACGCTAGCGACCACCGGCCCAGTATTTCTCCCCTAACCGCGCCCTCCCCTCAACCTCACCGCACCAGCGTGCTTGGCACTGCCCCCCGGCCATCCATTCAAGCCCCGTCGACCTCCAAATCGGGCGCAAGCAGCTCCTGCGCCCCACACCCATATGATAGACACTGATGCGCCGCTTCCCCAGGGAACAGGCAGACTAGGTGCTCCGTGCGCCTAAGCGGGTGCTGCTTCTTTTAATTGTAGTTCGACTGACCCTGAATTGAAATCCAGGCGGGCTACTGACCTCTAGCAAAGGTGAAATAGTAAAAGGGAGGAAACCTTGTGCATTTAGTATCACGAAGAAGATGCAGTAAGAAGTGCTCAACTAGTTTCTTTCGTGGGATGAATACGGTGTGAGTGGAGACGTAAGATTTGCACGAATAAGGGAAGAGGAGTACCTCTTTCTATTGGCAGTGCTGTGTCCTCCTTCTGTTTTTCCGACGATCTTCTTGTTGTTCGCCGGAAACCAGAAGTTGTGGAGGACGGTGCAGCCTTGGACGAACCCATGGCCAAGTTGTTGAGTGTGGTGCGGTGGCCGTCTGTCGGCGGCGGGGAAGCAGATCTGAGGCGGCAAACGACGGCGTAGCGGGAACAGCTCCGGTGTGGTGGACAGTTGCGACAGTGGAGCCGCAGTAGTGAGGCGCAGGACGGCGTGGTCGGAGTGGTTCTGGTACGGTGCACGTCGGTGTCGGCGTCGTGGAGGCAGCTCTGCCTCGGCTTCAACTGCTAAGTCCTTGAGGGCGTTGCGGTTGCGGTTGCATTGGACGACAACGTCGAGGTACCGGCTCTGGCGTGATGGAGGAGGGAGGCGGTGGATTGGCCGCTATGGGGTGGAGGACGGAGGAGGCTGGGGTTTCGCGGCTGGTGGAGAGGGCGTTTTCGCGCCCACGGAGTATGAATGGGGAAACGGAGGGAGGCGGGGAACTAAGGGGGAACAATGTTTTGGTTTGAGACGCGCTTATTTGAAATTTGGGGAAAGTTATGAACTTTGCCCCCATCTAAAATTTCGGACATATTGCAGGTTGGGGGTAGGACAGTCATGTCAGGTGTCCCAAATGTGGGCGGGATAGATTTCGGTCGAGCGCATGGGTAGGCGCCCACAGCGTATGAATTCTTCTCGGAGGCGGTTGAGACTGGCGTCTTGGTGAAGTTACAAACCTACCCCGGTTTAGACCTTTGGACATTGGGCCGATAGGCTACACGGGCCAGAGTTAGGACAGTAATTTCCTACCACCAAAACATTAGTCTCGCACGGTTTCGGGTGACCAGAGGCCTATTTGGTGCTTCGTTCAATATTTGGGAGCAAAAGCATTAATGTTTTCGGTTCTCTTGAATTGAACTTTCAGGATTTGTCAAACTTCACAAATCTTTACTCTTGAAAATCCTAAAGCTACGATTATTTTGGAATGAAGGGGGTACATTTGAATATACATTGTACACGAGTATATATTAAAAACCTCAATTCATGCATGGTTCCAGATATAATCTCCTTGGTTGCAAAAAAAGTTAGATATGCGTATGAATATATATAGCATGCTAAAACTCACAACAAAGATTTATGCCCCTTTTACATCTGACTTACAAATGCCATTATCTCGGGTTCAAATAGATGAATGCACTTCCTATTAATTCGAATCTTCGAAACCCCCTTTATGTTGAATTCGACATGTATTCTATTTCGTAGCTAGCAATTTGGAATGTATCCATGCAAGTGACAAATGTATAAAATGCTTCACACTAACAACATGGAGTGCACTAATTAATGTTTATATATGAATTGCAAAAGCATCCATTGCCTGTATTTCAAACCGCTCTCACTCTATGGATCGATAATATGAAATAAACACATGCACAAGCTAGAATTCAATAGAGTATGGGTGTCTGATAGACTGATTTTCGTCCATACGCAATTTGCAAAATTCTTGATCTCAGCCAAAAAAATAATGTCATTTATATTTAAATTTAATGTGTAGAACCGCCTTTTACACATAGATGCACTATGCCTCACCCCGTTCTCACAAACACGTTATATATCTCTCTATCTAACGCATAAGTGCACACACTTTATATGCATCGGCATTTCTCTTTCACACATGCTCACAATCTCTCTCAGGGTGTCGGGGTGTCTCACGCACATGCTCTCTCTGTTTCTCTTTCTCTCTTTCTGACTACTATGTACCACTCTTTTCACTAATCTCATTTGGAAAACACTATTTCTCTCACATGCATATATACACATGCACGGTGTCTACTAGCCCTCTATACGCACATATATGTGCCTACGTGTCTCCCGCACGCACATTATCTTTAGGCCTCTCTCGCACACATTGCCCCCCCGACACACCTCTCTCTTAGTAGTTGGCAGATATGATTTCATCATATCATTCGGTAGGATATCCCTGGCTGTTAGGCTAGATGGTAATACGAGGCAAAGTTTTACCCTAGTTCGGATCGGACCCTTGCAGTTGAAGAAAGAGCCTACTCTTGGTACTGTATATTAGTGATAGGGGTGTGTACAAAGTACACGTAAATACCAGGCATACTGCGTGTGTGTATACTATCGACGAACTAGCCCCCAAGCTTGTATAACATACTAAGGGCCTAGGGTTACAAATCATATATAGTCGGCTTATCACCAGTGGGGATAGAGTCCTCCGCGACTCTGGTAGCTTCGTGTTGTACGCCGAGTCCTCCACATGGGTCTTCGTATAACACGTCTCGGTCCAACCTATATGTGGCACAGGATGGAACCGACCCATGAGTCTTCATGTTGACCCACCACAACTAGAAATGATGTGCCCACCACACCACACACGCAATCGGCCACTAAGAAAATAAGCATATACAATAGTACAACGGTATCTAGCTCATGATACGTCTCCATACTTTGTTGATGACACTGACGGACTTTGCATTTGATGCGTGCTCCGTATTTTGTTGATGACACTTACGGTCATTGTATTTGAAGCGAAAGCACGATACGGTCACTAGACTTCAGAATAAGCTCATCACGGTCACCACATACATTTTGTCGTGCTAACCAACATGTGGTTGGATGGTTAGAGGACAGTGGTTTCTTGAGCCCACCAAGGTTAAAGTCCCGGTGCTCGCATTTATCTTGTGTTAATTTCAGTATTTTCCGGTGATGTACGTTCGGTTGGAGGAGACGTTCCACTCGACTATGAGGCACCTATGGTGACTTCATAAAATCTCAAGATCGTATATGCTGGCCCACTCTCTCGAAGGTGCTCATAGGAGTAGGGTTCGCGTGTGTGCGCTTATAGCGGTGAGTGCTTGCACGTATATATGAGCCATTGCGTTTGTACCGTGTTACACAAATACATATCATGATTATACGGTCACTGGCTCACCCGTACAACTCCATATTTTGTTGATGACACAATCAATTGACCAGTCAAACGTTCCACGCGGCGCAACTAGTGTTGCACCATCGGGACGCGTAACCGTGGGGCCCACCTGTCAGCCCGTATATGAAAGAAAGAAATGGTAGTTTGAGTCTGTACTATGTTAATAAAATAGGAGTACATTTTAGGGTGGTCATACGGTCACTGGATCACCATACAGCTCTATAATTTTTTGATAACACGATCAATTGACCAGTCAAATGGTCCACATTCAGCAGCGCACATTACCAGAGGGCCCACCCGTCAGCGCGTATATGAAGGACATAAATGGTAATAAATTAGTGGTCGGTGGGTATTCGAAGTCGTCAGACCTCTGGTTGG
>NC_057800.1:398741136-398752424 GCF_018294505.1 Triticum aestivum | reverse complement strand
CGATGGTGGCTGGCGGCTCAGGGGGTGGAGTTTGATGATAAACTGGAGGCCCTTGATTTCGTATCGAACATCTGGAAAATCTAATGACCAGAGATGAAAAAGTCAGTCGACTGACGTGTAGCTTCACACCGCACGTACACATGCACGCACACAAGACACACACGCATGTAGGCGTGCAACACTGACACGTACACACGCACGCATGCTGGCGTGCAACACTGACACGTACACATGCACTCACGAACACACGCACGTACGCACCCATGCATGCAACACTGAAACGTACCCTTGCACGCACGCAACACTCGCACGCCTGCATGCACACAGCACACGACGCAAGACACACGCTCAACCTATACGTGCATGCGCCCTTTATTAAGGACATGGATTGTTACAGGTATTAATCATTCTTATCTATGATAAGCAGAACATTGATGTTTGCATCGGTCTTTATGAATCACAACGTATAGAACTTGCTACCAACATAGTAGGCTTATCTACATGAAAAAGATGACGTCACACTCAATGAACAATCATCGGTTTATGAAATGCCCGCTTCTGACCGCCCTGGCCCACCAAAGGTTCCTCTGCTGTGCGCTGCCTGTGTTGGGTCACTAACATGCAGGCCATGCACCCAAAGAGCCACACGTCAGTGGAAGAACAGCGCGGTGTCCTAGGTCAAGTCGAGGGCGCCACTCGCGGCATGCTCGGCTGAACACTCCTCCGTGCCGCATTCAAACGCCTCCATGAAACCCACCCGTGTGGAAGCCGAGAAACCCACTCTGGACACACGTCCGTTCATGACCGGGCCGCGCAACGCCGGCCGAGCTCCTCCCGTATGCTGTCTATTTAATCTCCTATTTAAACGAGGCCAAACGCCGGCCAAGAATCGCACACCTCCGCCGCTCCCCTATCTCCTCCACCATTTTGTCCACTCTTACAATGGCTTACGAAGAGTAGTTATTCCGCATCCAAGCCCGCTGGGTAGCCCACCGGATACGAGCTATGCAGCTCGCTGATCCACCTCCCTCCCCTCGCCCGACGGAGCCAGTTACCGCCCCAAGCCAGCGCGCGGTTCAGCAACTCGCCGCTCCAGGCCAGCTCGACGAGGAGCAGCGCACGGGCGTCGTTGCTGCCGTCCACTCCGCCGCGTCGTACCGCGTCTCCCGTTTCTGTGGCCGAGACTCCCATGCCAGCGGCCGCACCATGCAAGCAGCGATAGAAGCCGGGTGCACGGAGAGCGACGAGTCGGTGGCCAGCGCCTCCGCGTCCGCCGCCATCATCGAGGAGAAGTAGAACACAGGAGGCCGCCGTCGCTTGGGTCCCATGAAGGCCACCGCGGAGGCGACGCCGACGTACCCAGCAGGTGTCTTGCTGGATCCTTTTGTTGCGAGGACCTTCATCGACCCCGCATGGGCTCCATGGAAGAGGGGAATGTTAGGATGAACTCGAGCCGGTGCCGGCCATGGCGAAATAGTGGCTGGTGATGAACTCAAACCGGTGCCGACCACCATCATATTCAGCACCAGCCAATGATATCAGTTGGGCAGTTGGGAAGCGAGCCGTCCTTTGCGCTGAAGCATATACCTCCGAGGCTCCCGACAGTCCGGTGATCGTGCTGCCAGACATGAGGAACACAAATCGATCGGCCGACGACCATTTAGGCCAGGTATTATATACCTGTGTTGTCCAGAACTAGCACCGCGTAGTTCATTTGAATGTAATGAAATCCGTCATGTTTGTATGAAAATCCGGTATTTTATATGATTTCCGTGATTGTTCATATGAAATATCAGTTTGTCTACGTGTTTGCATGAATTTCGTCCGGTTGGTTGAGTTGCTGTCATAATGTGTGCGGCTACGGTTGGATGGCGTAATTTGCGGGTCGCCGGTCGGTCTACGGGCGGCTCCGGCGGTGTTGCGGGACAAAAAAACACAGCTCATGCGAGCTTGTCTCCAACGTGCGTGCTGGAGGATGCATGACAGCATGAGCACCCGAGCCATTCCTCGTTCATCGGTGGCAAAGGCACCGGTGGACAAAAGGGTCGCCAATATTTTTGCTACCCCGGGCAAGATCCTAACAGCCCCTCCCAACAGATTCAAATCCCTCGTTCGCCGTGGAATTTTGCCATGTGTTGTTTTCATGGACTAGCAAGATGACCGTGCATTGCACGGAACATCAAGATGCATTTTTTTTACAAACTCCCACATGCATGTAAGGGATAATTAATGTCCTCCTTTGCTAGTACCACGAGGCAAACACCATTAATATTGCATCGATTAGTGTTAGTGGCCTTGTATATCTACAAATTGTAATTTTGATAGTGGCCCTTGTATATAAAAATGGAGGGAGAAAGATGAGAGATAAAGTGAGAAGGAGTGGGGCGTGGTGGTGACTGGTGGTCGGACTGGGCGGAGGCATGGGGATGGACGACACATTATGTCTAGGTTTGTATCTCTCTCACACACACCCACGTAGGTGGGGGACGTGCACGAAGAGAAGAGGTGCATGCACAGTGCACGTACTCCCGTCTCTTTCCCAACCACACCCGCATGGGTACACGGTGGAGCTCATTTTTGTACGAAAAAGGCAGCCCACGTGGTAATTTGGCACGTGTACTGGTTGTCCACTTGGTGGAGGGAGGATCGTCTACCACAGGTGAACAAAGAAATTGCGACTTGACGCGTTATGTTAAATTAAACAAAGATGCAAACCATGTGGGGCCTACCTTAGAGGCAAGGCTCTATACACTGGAGTACTTTTGATGTGCCCCGTCAACTCGCAGAACAAGGAGAAGCTTGCTTAGTACGCCGTCTCCCCGGCCCACGGGCGCGGTGGCTCGCAGGATGAGGTGAAGCTTGCTTACGAGTAGTACTACTACTACTACTACTACTACTGTATGCCTTTACGCCCGCTCCCTCGCCCACGCGCGCGGTGGCTCACAACACGAGGAGAAAATTTTACTACTCCCTCGGTTTACTCCTCGTCCCTACTACGTACTTTGGTTAGTACTCCCTCCATTTACTTATACAAGGCCACTATAAAAAATACATTTTGCATCTATACAAGGCCACAAATAGTAATCGAGACAAAAGTTACTACTCCCTCCTTTCTAGTTTATGGCTCAATTTCAAAATCTCTCCAACCAAGGTAGACGGTGAGTGGTCGAATTAATTTTGTAGTTTGCACAAGTAATTAGTATGCTCGTTTTTCTCAAGAAGTTATGTTTACCGAGGCATTAATTAGAATGAATGCATGAATGACCACTAAATTTCCATGAACTTGTACATGTATTGGTTAGTTTCCTCTTGACACTGCTTGCGTCGGGTGATCTAACGCACCTCGAAATCCAACATGTAATGGTACTACTACTAGTATAGTAGAATTGAGACTTATCAAATGGAAAAACGAATGTTTTTAGATGAGCCCTATAAACCCTAGTGGGTACGTACTCTGTAAAAACAGATTTTTCCAAAACTAAGTCGCTCCCTTTCATGAATTCTGTAGTATACTCCTCCGTCGACGCTCCCTTTCATGAATTCTGTACTTCCTGTCACCGACATGTGGGACATATAACAACCGGGTCGACGTGTCAAGCACCAAATAACAGTGCAGAACAGCAGGGGGACGCACCCCACTCGTACCGGCCCAGTAGTAGTAATGAGCAATGAGACGTCAAATCACAATGCCACACCTTCCCAAATGGATGAAGCAACCATTATTTCACACTTCGGTTCGCCATCATCTCAAACCACGTAGTATTGCTTCTGCCTCAAGAGGGACCCGCGCATCACCTTGGCACATCATGACACGTGGGACCACATGACAGGCCATGCTCCCCGCCGATCGATCGGTAAAATCACCTCATTTTTACTATACTTCCTCCGTATCGGTTTACTACATGGCATGCATGTCGTTCTAGGTTGAGAATTTAACTGGCTATATATGTGATGAACAGTACTATAGCCTTTTAAAAAATGTATACTTTTGTACAGTAGTACTATCGATGGATTGCGCCATGGAGCAAGAATTGAAATTAAAAAAAAGGTGGTACATACAGAGAGCGCTCGTCGCCAAATTATGCATATAGTACTATTAAAAAAGCTAGTACGTGCTTAATTGGGGTGCTAAATTCTATTAAAGAAATACTAGTAGTATGTACATACTGAAGAGTTAAAGTAACGAGAAGAAACATAACCTAGTTCTGCTGGGAGCTCAGCAAAACACACCCCTCAAATTAAACTAAGCACACCTGAAATTAAACTATGCAACTAATCCAGTAGACACTGCATTAGAAGTTTAGAACCACCATGAGCAACGACACTGCCACCTTACTCGGAGTCCTCGTCCACGTCCTCGAGTTCATCCTTGTCCCTCTCCCTCTTGGCCGATACTTCTTTGCTTGAACCGCACACTTGGCTGTTGGTCTTCATCCAACCCTTGTAGATATTGAAACAAAGGTAGCCATCCATTGCAGCGTAGTGGATGTGGTCTATATCTAGTACATTCCGCTGCCATGCATGATGATGAAACGTGTAATGAGGTTTCTCCAGTTTATGGTACGAAGGATGTGCCATGGCTCCTGCCAGGGTCAGCATTGAAGGTTGAGAGGAGGACACCAGGCTTGCCTTCTGGAGATCGAAGGGCTGGCCTACAATGAGACCTATCCAATGCAGAACATCCCTGTCATTCTTAAAGCCTACAATAACAAATTTCACTCTTTTGTCCTTGAGGAAGTTCTTAAAATCCTGGCACTCAACGTCGCCATGGCATATCTGGTAGACCAAGCAAACGTTATGTACGCAAACCTGGATCACGGCGGGCTTCTTCCTCTCTTCGTCCTTTAGATCCTTCTCTCATCCCAGGATTGTGGTGTACTCAACATCTAGCCCAACAACCCACTCATCATCTGAGTTTTTGAACATGCGTCTGAAGCGAGAAAGGCATCCTTTCACCATCGCGGAAGAACGGGTGTAGATGACATCGAACTCATCGCCGGTGATGGTTCTAACCTTGTACTCACTGCCGATCGTGGAGATTTGGGACGCCATGGATTTGGGAGGAGGGTTAGAATTAGTGGAACTGCCGTAATGTGAATGGACGGGATGACTAGGAGCGAACCATCGTAGTATTGAAGGACGTGCGGGGACGAGTAGGAGCGAACTGCCAGCGTGCGAACGGCAGGGTAGTGGCTCTCCATTCTCCCATGATACGGGCTTCCAAGAGCCCTTGGATCTGAGATCGAACGGTAGCATGGCGTGATTCTAGACCTATGGGTGAATATCCTATCCTGGAGGGTTATTCTGCAAATTTTCAGCAACTTAGCATGCGACCGTTTCATCTCAGATCCAAGGGTTGCCAGCAGCCCGTATCATGGTCACACCTACCACGACCGCCGCGTCGCTCGCGCGGTCGCGCCCTTGGAGATTTAACACGGTGCGTTAGGCTATCTGATGTTGGCATGTCATACATAGTCATCACTTAGGCACTCATACTACAACAAGGTTGGCTATAAGTGTATTTTTTTACTCCTCTCTATCTCTTTCTTCGTACTCCCTCCGTCCCATAATATAAGAACGTTTTTGACACTAGTAAGAACGTTTTTGACACTAGTGTAGTGCCAAAAACATTCTTATATTATGGGACACAGGGAGTACTAGTATTTATTGCATTTGCCAAGGAGTGACATCTTCCAATGAAATGGTGTTGCTAAGTTTGCTTCATTTAATTAGCTATAGACTCAAAATTGTCTTTTCACCTAGGTACACGCGCTTAGCACCGTTTCTTCCTTGGGTCACCAAACTAGTCTCTCTCTTCTTGATTAACTTGCCACATCAGACTTTATGCCTATGTGGCAAGCTTAAGCACCTGTAGGAGCAAGTAAAAGTAAGTGCAATAGTGCGCTTTACATGGCATTTTTGCATATGTGGAGGAAAGAGAGGCAAGGAAAAAGTGGAGAAGTGGGCTCTCATGCAAGAGCCAGCCTCTACTACATGGTGGAGCATTGGGAGAGGCACCTGTATGGAGGTGGTCAGGAAACGGGAGACTCATGCCGGTCGTAGCGCCGCAGTTAAAATGATAATGGCAAGTCAAATCATGGGGCCCCAGCCATCTAGCAGTAACTCGCTGTCAAATCACACAGCCCTACATTTGCAGCGGCCTACTCCCTCGTCTTCTCGCGTCTCTGTCAAACCGACTAGGCAGAACTGCCCCGCCTACTGCGCAGGAAAAGCCCCGCCCTCGACTTTTAAATACAACTACATCCGCTTAAGAATCCAATGATATACTTTTTGTGACATAGTAACTCATATTTAGTTAGTCAAATGGATGACCTAGAACTACATGCAGGCCCTATAAACCGAGACGCCTAAAAATAAAAAACAAGACGGAGAGGGTAGTTCAACACGTATCTTTTTAGATCAATATAGTCGGGATTCACCAAGGAGCAAAACCAAGTGGTAGGCTGCTCCTGTCGTGTTGGCGTAGCAACTCAAGCAGGGTCAGTCCGCACACGAAATGGCGGCACACTTAACAAGACCCCTTTGGCCGACATGTGGCTCATCCACCGTCTTGTTCCACGTGCGATGCACCAAATTACAGTTCGGAGCAGCGGTTGGAATTGGAGGCACCCCGGTCGTAGCGCCGCAGTAGTAGAAAATGAGCGATGAGGGGTCAAATCACAAAGCACCTTTCCCGCATTAAGCTGGACGGACAAAGCAACCATCATTTCACTCTAGGGCGCAAGAGCATAAAGAAAAGAGAAAACAATGATGCTTGCGGCAGCTACCTAGCACCGTAGGGTAGGGGTCTCCACTACAGATCCTTTTTTTGAAAGCGCCTCCACTACAAATCGGCTTCTCCCTCGTCCTCTTGAAGAAAACCGATGATGAGTGCGGCGGTAGGGTTTGTAGGAGTACTACGACGTGCAGGGCCATGTCGTAGTAAATGAGTTCAAGTCGACGCCCTAAATATGTGTGGGCCGCTTGGTTTTATGGGAACGAGGCAGCATTTTGGGTTCGAGGACCAGTGGAGATATAGTACGTACAAAAAAATGTGGACGTAGGTTCGACCGAAAGGCAATGATGCATGGGCCCTGCATTTTGATATACCCGGGGCCGCGTGAAATTTGCTACTCTACTCAAAACTAGTAAGGTACACATGTATTGAACGCATGAGATTTCGAAACCAAATTATGAATAAATACACACTATAGCATGTAAAGCTTTGAGTCATATATGCATGATGTAGATGTTCGTTTAGTTCTTATAGTTCATCTCATTCAAAATCAATTAGTTTTATAAAAATGTTAAGATTCATGGGGTTGTGCATTGTAAATCATAAAGTAAAAAACAAATAATGGCGATTCATTTAGAAAAAAATAATCAATTATGATACAGAAGATTCTAGAACAAAGGAGAAGTGCTTGTGTTTTGGGTTTGTGCATTATGCTTAAGTTCAACCATGGAGTCTTCTAAATAGTACATGTGGCAGATCTGGTGGAATGTTGATGATATCCAACGACCAGTAGTGCTCGGATTTGCCTATCTCTGCACTATCGGGTTAGCTTCATCCAGCGACCATCTTTCAAAGTTATTGGCACACTATATAGTTCTTGTGCCATAGTTGCATGTTTTGGAAAAAAGCTACTAGTGGGTTGTACTATCTATTTAGAAATAGAAGATGTATACCTGGAAGTTGTAGGGAAAGAGATGACATGGAGCATCTCAATTCCTATGAGTAGGGATTGGAAAAGAGATGTCATTTGGTTCACATCATAGGAACTTTTCTATTGAATCTAGAGATGACATGTATCTCAATTCCTATGAGGAGGGATTAGAAAAGAGATGTAATTTGGTTCATATCATAGGAACTTTTCTATTGAATATACGCTAATGTTTATTTTCCTTTGAAATTAAGGGAGTATAGGAATCCATTCATATGAACCAAGTGGCTCTAAAGCTATAGAAATGATATCATGTTTATTTCCTTTGAAATGTGGAGTATATGATTCTATTCCTATGAACCAATTGGCTCTAAAGGAAAAAATCCAATTAAAATCATATCATATAGAGTTGTTATGATATTCCTCGACACTAAATGATGCTTGAAATTGCTGCGGGTGATACGATGGTCTTTCTTTGTAGACTCCTCACCCATATTTATAGTTGCCTCTCGAAGATGAATGAAATGATATATATATACATGGTATTCTACATGTGCAATTTGGTACATGAAAACTCGGTAAAAGTTTGCGAGGTTCGAATTTTCAATAAAGTTATATGCACTGCATTTCGGAATGGAGGGAGCATATGGCAGTTGCTAACACTCATGTGGAAGATTTGTGTGTAGGAGGAGTGGCTATTTTGTTAAATGACATGGCAAAACTGACACTGTCGGATGCCAATCTAACGGTTCTTACGGCGTTCGTCAGGAAAAGGCTTGTGGCGAACGTTTGTCGGATAACAATTTACGGACACATGCATTGCATTGATATGTTCCCCCTCTCTCTCACGCACACGCACGCTCACGAGTCACAACTCTCCCGAGTCCTCTCGCAGACTCGCACGTCGCACCCACCGTCTATCTGCAGGTAAACGTCACGCACATATGTGCTCTTCACACCCTACCCGCAAAACTTCTAAAAAACAAAAGACGACGCACACATTTTATTTTAGCTCACACGTCACACACTTATACTATTACTCTTGCGGCAAACATTCTTTGGGCATAGTATATTGTACTCTCACAAAGAGAAGCGGTGCACGCACGCACTAGTTCTCTCACACCCACTCACGGGTACACGTAGGAGCGCATTTTTTTGAAGCTGTTACAACAAAATCACTCCACTATATATAAAAGCAGGAGCCTTAGCGCTTGCTTTACTAGGGTTCCTCTCGTTCACTCTCTCATGCTCTCCAGATCTAAGCAACACATAGGTGGCCACACTCTCTCTCAGCTCACGGCTGGTCACAAATCCGTCCGGACAACCTCGATCGGGGCAGGGGTGTAGGTGCGTCATTCACGCTGTCGTCGGTGGCGAGGGAGGAGACCAACGGCTGCCCGCCCGTCCCGATCGGCACCCGTGCCGTTCTCTCCGAGAGAGCACAGGCTCGGGAGGGCCTCCTACCCCTTCTTCCTCCCTGCGGTATTGTGGCCAAGATGCAGCCTCCCGGTGCCGTCTTTGCCACATGCCGACGACCCTCAGGTATATATTCCTCCGAAACCTGCCTTGCTCTACTGCCCCAGCTCCCTTCGTGCGGATCCTTTTCTACTTCCGTCCACTGTTCCAAAGCCACCTAGACTTCTACTATTATTAGAAGTAAAGCTAGTTCTTACAGTCGACTCAAAGCGTTGGTTCAAACAGGGAAGAAAGTGGGAAAGCTGTAGCATGAATCTAGGACTTGGTTCTAAGAGGAAACAGGGGAAACTAGTAATATCTGTCACTGTTTAAATAACCGTATTTCGTATTTGCGCAAACAGGGATGTCTGTCTCCATATCGTTTCGGGATGTCTGTCTCCGTATCGTTTCTATCCTCGCAATCAAAATCACACACCTCAGTTTTAGTACAACTGCGCAAAATGAGATGGCTATCCTCGTTTTTGTCGTCTCACCTCCCATCTTCAAGGTATCCCTACATTGGTAGTAACTAAGGTAGAATGACCAACGCAATCTAAAAGAAGCTGATTCATAAGTTTTACTTCCTGATTGCAGTGCAGGGACGAGCGAAAACAACTGCATCTTAGTCCGGAATGGACTTTCTACCAGTTCATCCATGGACCGAGGACTAGCTGGCACGGCTGCACGGCGGTTTTTTGGACAGGTGCGCGGACAAGAGGCATTGTGGTCTACTTATTTCTGCAAATAATGGTGCTTAAATTTAGTGGAATGCACAAGCATTTCAGCTGGTCAGTACACCGCATGGTTCAGTTCAGCATTCCAGCTGAGACCACAATTATAATTGGTTATTATGGAAAACTTAACCCTGGATGGTGGCAACAAGAAAAAACCAGAGTGAACTCCAGGAAATTTAAGCCTGCCGGGAGGCCCTTTGCTCAAAGAAGCCTTGCTTGTTTTTTCCTAATTTGTAAACCTTCTCACAACTTTGTCTTTTGCTGTGAACTAGTATATGTTTGTTATGTTCTATGAATCATTGAGATGTATAAAATTGCTTAACTTATGCTTTTGAAGTTTTTTATGAAGACGAGTTTAATGTGAGTGTTCCACATGAGCGCTGGACTAGCGTGTGAACGTTTGTAATTTATTACATTGTGGCCTCAATTAACTGCATGAACCATTGTAACAAGATACATAGTTGCTTATATGTCAGACATCAGATTGTTGATTGTTAGCTGGTCGATAGCCTAGTGTTGAAGCGAGCTGAGGCAATGTGCCGTGTTTTGCACAACTGCTTACAAGTGGGGTAGCACCAACAGTGTTTACAAGTACTTATGTATACGTCGGTGCACGGTTCTCGAACGAGTGCTCTATTTCATCAAAACACACACTGCTTGTATGATAAACCGTGACAACTTATGTCTTACCATGCCATATTCATGAAAAAACTAGCGAGGATGCATCTGTTTCGGCAACAATTACGATGGTTCTCACATGATTCACGGGCACACAAAAGTAGCAGCAGTTCCCATAGACGGATTCAAACAGAGTACTAGCCCAGAGGGGTCGATAACAGGCAAGGTTCGGATGATTTGACACAATCCAAACTACTATTAAACACTAGCTGGGGCAACTATTTCATGCCTCGATCTAATTTGGGCTGGACACAAGATGGACCTTACCATGAACATCATCGAGGACGTCCCGCATCAGCTCAATCCTGTGAACCTTCATGAAGACAACCTTGTGGCCTTGCCACTGATAAACTTGTTTGTGGAGGCATGCCATGTAATCTTCCTGTGTAAGCTTGACAAGAATAGTATGCCTCACAAATGAAGGAGTAGCTTTGAACTTCTTATGCTTCAGTACACCCTGGACAACACGCCTGACAACAGTGAGGCTGGAATACAACTCTTCATTGGTCTCTGTTTTCCCAGTGCGTATATTCAGGTCGTCTGCCTCATAGCGAGTGACATGTACAACCACACAATCCTTGTCTGCATTAGGGCTCTAATTGAAACTGAAACAAATTCTGAATTACTTTTCAGTATAAGAAACACAAGTTATTTCAACCACTATGTATAGCATGGCATTGAAGCTAATAAAATTTTGCATTATTAATCACCACATACTTACTTTTCTAAAAAAAATCACCACATACTTAGATGAAAA
>NC_057800.1:398737931-398740990 GCF_018294505.1 Triticum aestivum | reverse complement strand
GGGGGAAACTGCTCCTGCAGTGCCACGGGGGCTGTAACCTCAAACGGGGCGTTGACCATCTCAGTAGTGGCCGTGAGCGTATCTGGGGTCGGCTCGGTGGTTGCCTCCATCTTCTTGGAGCTCTCTGTCTCGTGGGGATCAGCCTCCCGCGTCTGCTCCAATATCGGCAGATCTTTGCCTGGTTCTCCTTGGTCCATCATGAAACTGACGAATACTAGGAGACCACTGAAAGGAAAACACAGTCGCAATGACAATGAAACAAAAAAGAGAGTGAGGATCGGTTACTGCTTTGCAAAAGTTCTTTTTTTTCTCTGAATGAAAATATACCAACATCACGGATCCGCTTACCTTCCCTTTGTTCGGAGAGAAGAACAGTGGCAGATGCGAGTGTTGCCTTTCTTGAAGACGGTGAGGGAGAAGGGGATTCAGCGAAGAGTGAAATGGTGGTGCTTCGTCCGTCAAACTTAGACTACGGGGAGGTGGGGTTTTGTGATACGACGGCTCGTTACTGCCGCGCTACGACCAGGGTGACTCTCTGCCTGCATACTGCCTTCTAATTTGGTGGATGGCATTTGGGCCCGCGCGCTGCATGGCCCGCATGTCGGTGAACAAAAGTATAACGACATTCAGTAGAGGGAGACATTTCAACGACCTAGGAGGAGCCAGAAGTGGTAGAGTGTCTCCACTGTACTAGTAGTAATTGTTTTTCTGGGTAGCTGTAGAGTGTCTCCACTGTACTAGTAGTAATTGTTTCTCTGGGCCCAAGACAAAACAGCCCATCCACACTAGTAAATAGTAAAATCAATTCAAAATCCCATATATTTACTGAATTGACGGATGGGTATGTCAAAGAGCAAAAAAAGGAGTTTCAGGTGGGCAAAAGAGCTTATGAACGTGCCGGGCTTCTATTTACAACATATTGTGGTCATAATCCAGTAAATTTTATGACCCAGGATGTTCATTCTATGGACTTGACCGATCCATTTGACTGTGACTGCCGAAAATAGTGCTGGAGTTAGACGTTGTTGCCCTTTTCAATCTGGTTTTTTTGTAAACCTGATGACAATTAACCCTCGTGCTTTTGTACTGTTTGTAAGCTGGAGTTAGATGTTCCTGCCCTTTTCAACTCGGCTGTGACTATCATATTTTCTTTGAAACAAGGCAAATGGCTTGCCATTCGTTTAATTTAGAGTGAAATATTGTAACAAATCCCAACCAAGGGAAATAACATCACTCTCGCCGGCTGCTTGAGCTCACTGTGCATTACAGAAGCCAAGTGATTAGCCCCCACCAGCACCCACAAACTTATTTCGAACTAGCACATCAAATGGGCTGTAAATTTTCATAGGAAAGGCTGCATGACCGTGACAGATTTGGATTCTGACATTTGGGACCCACGAGGAAATAGCCTATCCAAGGTGGTGTCGACTTACTAGCCAGTCAACAAACGATCCTGCCTACCAGCCGTTGGATTGACATCTCACATCTGTCGTGTATCTTCTATCTCTTGTCTTATTTTTCCTCCAGCCGCCCAAACCAAACCACCCCATCGGCTCCGTCTGCGCCCGCCTCCCATGGCTGGCTGCGCCTCCGCCGGCCTACCATACATACCCTCCAACGTTGGCTAGTCCCTCCCTCTGTTCCCCCACACGTCCTGTTATTCTTCGGCGATGTCAACCCCAACACGCACCCGCGCCCGAACCAGTCAACCCTCGTACTCCCCTCCGCTTGCGACTGGACCGGCGGATCTTCAACGGCTCCTGTTCGTTCCGTCCGAGGCCTCGCCGTCGTCCTCCGCCTTGCAACCTTGGTTCGCTCATCGTGGGTGACGCCCGGATAATTAAGCTACAGTAACCCCACACTAATGATGCCACATCACCACTATTACTGTTACTAATCTCACGTTGATCCAAATCTGGTTCAAATTCGAATTCAGATAATAAGTGAAATTCTAAAATTCTCAAACATGAAAACTAAAATGTTCATCATGTGGCAAATAATCCCTAACTTATTTTGGTGTTGGAACCAACCTTTTGCAAAATGTTTAAATGCCCTAAACTAAATAAAACAGAAAAGGAATAGAAATAAAAGAAAAGAAAATACAAAAAACAGAAAACAAAACAAAAAGAAGAAGAGAAAAGCCCCCCCTGGGCCACGGCCCAACAGGCCACCAGGCGTCCAGGCTGCCCGGCCGGCCCAGCTGCGACCTCCCCCCTTTCCCCATATACCCCACTACCGTAACCTAACCCCCACGCACCCACTTCCCCCCTCACGTCGCCACCCTTTCCCCCGATCTGATCTGGATCGGGGCCCGGCTCCGACCCCGACCTCTTGCCGCAACATCGCCGTCTCCCCTCGCTCCAGCGAGCCGTGGAGCCATCACCTCCACCCAGTGACTCCTCCCTCTGTCCTTCGTCGGCCGGCCCCGCCCCGAGTGGATCTGGATCGGGGCAACCGACGCCCCGACCCGTCGCGCGCCATCGCCCCACCACTCCCGACGCCGACGTCCCAGAGCGCCTTCGCCGGACCTCCCCGCCAGACTGCCTCCCCTCCGGCGCACGTCTCAGACTCCCACCACGCGCCCCACTGCCCTTAACCCTATGTCCCCAGTGAGCGCCTCCCTCTCCTCGTCTCTCCCTCACCGTGGCCTCGCTCACGCCCACCACCCCGCGGTCGCGCTCACCGTGTCTGGCCTCCGTGCTCGCCGCGACCAGGCCGCGCTCCCGCATGCCCCGTCCGCCTCTGCTCACCCCCGCCTCCGGAGTCACACGCGCTCACCCGCGCAAGCCCTCGACGCGGCCACCCGCATCACAGGCTGCGCCCATGGATCATGGATGCTTCGCCCCGACCTCCTTGCTCCGCACTACCACGACCCCCCCTGTGCGCCCACGGCCACGCCCGCCCGCTTGCACTTGGCCGCCGACCGCGCTATCGCGCTCCCCAACGCCGCCTACGGCCACGCCCTCCCGCTGTTGTAGATGCTACTATGGCTGCAGCAGCCGTGGCCTCACCCCGCCGCTTGCCTCTGCTCCGGCCGGCCGCGTCCCCTTGGCCGCGCG
>NC_057800.1:398730705-398737540 GCF_018294505.1 Triticum aestivum | reverse complement strand
GGCCGCGCGCGCCGGTGCTGCGCGTGCCCGCCCCCTCGCCGTGCTGCTCCGGTGCCCTGTCGTGGCCGGCGCCCCTGGTAGCCTGGGCAGCGCCCCTCGGGCACAGGCGCCCGTTAACTCGCACCCGCGCGCCCGCTCTAGTGGCCTCTGTGCCACTGGGCAAGGGGGCCCGCTCAGAACGTTTTTTGAAAATAAATAAATAATAAATGATAAAAATAAATAATTAATTAAATAATTAACTAATTAATTAATAATTAATTCTGACTAAATTAACTAATTAAGATTAATTAATCTAATGACTAATTAACCTAATTAGCTACTATTAATTAACTAAATAGAGTATGACAGGTGGGTCCCACTGGACCCACACGTCAGTTTGACACAGTCAACCCCCTGTTGACTGCTGACATCATGCTGACGTCATGATGACGTCAGCAAACACTGTTTTGGATAATGTTGAATTAAATTAATTAAATAAATCCTAAAAATGATTTAATCCTTTTAAAATCAAATAAAATAAACCGTAGCTCGGATGAAAAAACTTTGTACATGAAAGTTGCTCAGAACAACGAGACGAATCCGGATACGCAGCCCGTTCATCCGCCACGCATCCCTAGCATAGCAAACATGCAACTTTCCCCCTCCGGTTCATCTGTCCGAAAATGCGAGACATCGGGAATACTTTCCCGGATGTTTTCCCCCTTCACCAGTACCTCCTCGTACCATGTTAGGGCACACCTAGCATCACGCTTTGTCATGTCATGCATCGTCATGCTTCTGTTTGCATTATATTTATTGTTTCTTCCCCCTCTTCTCTTGCTAGACACCAAGACCGATGCCGCTGCTACCCAGTACGACTACGGTGTTGACGACCCCTCTCTCTTGCCAGAGCAACCAGGCAAGCCCCCCTTGTTCACCAGATATCGCCTACTCTACTCTCTACTGCTTGCTTTAGAGTAGTGTAACATGTTACTGCTTTCCGTTAATCCTATCCTCATGCATAGCCTGTCCTTGCTACTACTATTAATACCTTACCTGCAATCCTAAATGCTTAGTATAGGATGCTAGATTATCATCAGTGGCCCTACATTCTTGTCTGTCTGCCATGCTATACTATTGGGCCGTGATCACTTGGGAGGTGGTCACGGGTATATACTTATATATTATATATGATACTTGTGGTGATTAAAGTCGGGTCGGCTTGTAGGAGTACCCGCGAGTGATTCCGATGTTGGGGGCTGAAGGAGCAGGTGGCTCCATCCCGGTAAAGGTGGGCCTGAGTTCCCGAAGGCCCCCGATTGTTACTTTGTGGCGGAGCGACAGGGCAGGTTGAGACCACCTAGGAGAGAGGTGGGCCTGGCCCTGGTCGGCATCCGTGGTTGTTTCAAAATAACACGCTTAACGAGATCTTGGTATTTGATCTGAGTCTGGCTACTAGCCTATACGCACTAACCATCTACGCGGGGACATTTATGGGCACTCGACATCGTGGTATCAGCTGAAACCTTCATGACGTCAGCGACTGAGCGGCGCGCGTCGGGTTGGACCGCGTAACGCAACTTCCTTTGTAATGGAGGTTGCTAGGTCTGCTCTCCAGCCGCCCACACAACATGCAGGTGTGCAATGGGCGATGGGCCCAGACCCCTGCGCCATAGGATTTAACCGGCGTGCTGACCTCTCTATTGTGCCTAGGTAGGGCTGTGACGTGATGATCTTCCGAGGCTGGGCATGACCCAGAAAAGTGTGTCCGGACAAAGGGGATCGAGCGTGTTGGGAAATGTGGTGCACCCCTACAGGGAAGTTAATCTATTCGAATAGCCGTGTCCCTCGGTAAAAGGACGACCCGGAGTTGTACCTTGACCTTATGACAACTAGAACCGGATACTTAATAAAACACACCCTTCCAAGTGCCAGATACAACCGGTGGTCACTCTCTCACAGGGCGACGAGGGGAGGATCATCGGTTAGGTTTATGCTATGCGATGCTACTTGGTGAACTTACCATCTACTCTCTTCTTCTGCTGCAAGATGGAGGTGGCCAGAAGCATAGTCTTCGACAGGACTAGCTATCCCCCTCTTATTCCGACATTCTGCAGTTCAGCCCACATATGATACCCTTATTCCATTTGATACCAATGCATACATATGTAGTGTAGCTCCTTGCTTGCGAGTACTTTGGATGAGTACTCACGGTTGCTTTGCTCCCTATTTTCCCCCTTTCTATACCCGATTGCTGCGACCAGACGATGGAGCCCAGGAGCCAGACGCCACTGTCGATGACGACTACTACTACTCGGGAGGTGCCTACTACTACGTGCAGCCCGCTGACGACGACCAGGAGTAGTTTAGGAGGATCCCGGGTAGGAGGCCTGCGCCTCTTTCGATCTGTATCCCAGTTTGTGCTAGCCTTCTTAAGGAATACTTGTTTAACTTATGTTTGTACTCTGATATTATTGCTTCCGCTGACTCGTCTATGATCGAGCTCTTGTATTCGAGCCTTCGAGGCCCCTGTCTTGTAATATGATGCTTGTATGACTTATTTTATTTGTAGAGTTGTGTTGTGATATCTTCCCGTGAGTCCCTGATCTTGATCATACACATTTGCGTGTATGGTTAGTGTACGATTGAATCGGGGGCGTCACAAGTTGGTATCAGAGCCGACTGCCTGTAGGAATCCCCCTTCCACACTCCTTGACCGAAGTCGAGTCTAGACATTACAAAACTTTTACTAACATGGTTGTGTGCCTTACGGGCCCACGTCGCCATCTAGGTGGTATTAGTATCTTTTACTCCTCGATCCTTACTCTGGGACTCTGACATCTCTTCTATTCAGGTTAAACGATTTTACTAACTCTGACTCTAGGTTATCGTAATTACTTCCTCCCGGAGAGCCCCTTATTACAGATGATCACCTGCTGCGCCAGAAGATTCCGAAGCTACTCTCTGATGTTTTCACGAGACCCTTGTGCCCATCGACTTTACAATTCCCTACCACCGAAATACCCTTATGGAATACTACCTACAATTGTCGTTCATACATTCAGCCTCAGTTGCTCTTGTTATTACAAGATGCCCTAAATTGCCCTCCGTCGTTTCGAAAATCCTTTAAGCTTACTGCCTTGCAGTTCTTTACCACATGAATACCCTTATTGAAAATTCCTCTCACTATCGAGTATCCGTTCACCCCTAGTTGTTTGTATGCTTCATAAGATACTCTAAAATACTATCCGACCTTCTGAGCCTCCTATTCAAACTATTGCTCTGCAAATACTTGTATGCTTACATTGTGGATGCTCCCATATCACTAGCATTATTCACTAGTATCTTTTGACACCTTCATTTTCATCCTATTGATTCGACATGTGTGCGAATGCACACAATCATCAATCAACCCTTCTAATTATCTTCCAGCTCAGGCGTCATTTTGAACATGAGATGGTTCTCGACCAAACTATTTGTCGTCGCATGTGCCTCTGGTCTATCCAACTTATCCGTCCTTGATCAGAGTGTCTACTTTTGATCCTTCGTTTTGGAAATCGTAATTTCTTTCTATTTAAGCATCAGACTAATCAGGTGATTCTTGAATCTGATGCCTCTGCATTCTTTCTTCCTCTGAGTGAGTACCGACACACATTGGCTCCGTTGTGGATCGCCGATCCATTGTTGGATTATTATCCGACAGTGTCCTTCATATTCAATCACCTTGTGAGTTCTTCCCCTGATACATAATGCCTTTGGTAAATTGTATCCTCTGCTTGGCCAACCATGCTCTGCTTTCGAGCTTGTGTATTTACTTTTGAAACTTGTGGTATATGTTACTAAGATACCCGATGGGTTGAACCTATGCCTTCCCCTAATCTGTGAGAACCCAGAAGTTTTCACAAGTCATACTTTTCCGGTGTTCTACCAAATAAAATTCCAACACTACAGTTTTATCAAGACGAGAAGTGAATGAAAGGTTATGCATTGAATAAGTGGGAGTCGACCTTGAACTTTATGTTCATGCCCATGGACCCGATGTGGAACTTATCATGGGAGCTTCTTGTAGTAATAACTAATTCCTTGATCTAATATCCTTTGGTATCGGTGAATTGATTCTTTTATAATCGTGGTTTCGACCATATGTTCTTCTTAGATCCCATTTCTCGGGCAAGTTTAAGTACTTGTCTTCTGTGGATCAATACACCAGTCCAACCTTTACTTTGATCTTTCATCGAGTATTACCCCCTGGTATCTCGAGATTATCTTGGATCTTCCCAGAACACAATCTTTTACGCTGAGCTAAGCTTGCATTGATTTCCTTGTCTTATCATTCCACCTCGAACAACAAGCTTGGTTTCGAGTTCGTGTCGTACCCATGGTTCCGATAACCTCTTGCTTCATCATTCCTTTGACTTGATGTCATCGATGAGGGATTATATCTTAATGAAACCTCTCGACAAATGTGTCATGATCTTCATGAACATTTTGACCCCTTCAAGGATATCAATTGAATTCATGATGAGAAGTACCATCCTTGCCCTCAATGATTTGTGTTATCATCGACCACTTTATTGCCTTCCGTTCAACACAAACTTGTTCGTGTTTCTAGCAACCCTATTGCTTTCAAGTTAATGGTCGATATTTCATTCTTATACTATTGGTTGTTGAATCACCTTTCTAACATTAATCATGCTACCTAAGACCATATTTTGGGTGCACTTTTCAACCAATGCTTAATTGTGTATGTTTTCCTCGAGCATACATCCTTATATCATTTGATCCGACAAATGTTATCTCCTTGTTCACATAAGTGTGGAAATCCATCTTTTGAAAATCTCACTGAATTGTCGCTGAGTTCATCAGCCACCTCTTCATTCTCTCCTTGGTTTTAATGATGAAATCTTGTTTCGGAACTCGCTTCCATAGTACATCTCCCGAGAATCTTACAATGTCGTCTCGTCAATTGTGTTGTACCTTTTCTTCTCAGACATCCTGAGTCTGAGGTATCCTGACACCCTTCAGATCTGAATCTCGGTCAGATATGATGGTTAGAACAAATTCCCAAGAGTTATAACATTAGTATTTGAACCAATAAGGTGATGTCATGCCTAGCACACCTGGCCGGAGGACCTATTGTTATAGTTTGCTTTTAGCAAGGTTATCTATTCTTCCATGAGGAAATGGTAAGACTTATTCTATAAGTTGTTCCTGATGAATCCTTCGTGTATCCAAAGCCTGACCTTTTGCTTGAAGACCAAGTCAATGCTATCCCAAAGCATGTCTGTGGTATGGGTAATTTTCAACCAGAACATTTGAAGCCCAATGCTAAATGTTTCTCGCTCAATTATCCAAACACCGTTGTATGGGTAATGTCATGAATTTCTCTCACCTTACCTAAAGGGTTTTCTACATTAGATCTTGTCCAGGATATCTGTCCTTGGGAAGGATATACCCTTGAAATATGTGTTTAAACACATTTTGCTTTCCATTGTTCTGTTTAATCTGATAATCACATTTTCCTTTCCATTGTTTTGTTTAACCTTCTTGAGGTTTATATGATCTAAGCAGTAATAAGTCACTGCTTTTGTAAACACCTCGGTGTACAACTCTGTTAGTAAGAACCTGTTACTATTGTTGATGACATTCCGGTATCCACCGATGGACGAGAACTTTGCCTAATGGTCCGCCTCGTTCAACGAGCAGGAAAATGGTTCTCTTTGTCCCTCGCCCTTGGTACCGAGGTTGATGCCGACATAACTAATAGGCTATCCTCTGACATGCCTTGCTTACATGATCGTGCAAGACGTCACCGCCCTTCCTACTTTTAACCCACATGGTGGGCCCATAACCCACAGGTCATAGGATCGAAACCTAACTCTCCTGTACATTCCTGCTTCGAAGTTATCCCTAATGCTTGGCTTCGTAGGTAATCCGCGAGCCACCTTCCTACTGCTCTATTCTGGTATCAGACGCAATGCTTACTCTCACCGCTCTGAACCCTTTTCTCACTCTGGTTCAGACTTTGAGAAGCTATCTATCCGCTCGGACCCTCTCATTGTACCTTCATATTGTACTCTCGATGTATTTTATATGTTCAACTCGAGAGATAATCTTATGCTCATTCATGGTTAACCCCAGATTGTTTCCCTCGTAAGCATGCTGTCGTAGCCGAGCTGCCCCTTACCTATTCGTAAGTACGTTGGAGTTCCCGAAGAAAAGGATGATGACTGCCTCATGATGACCTGAAGCAGAGGAATGAAGGCGTCGATGTAAAGGATCGACCGCTCCGAGAAGAGCAACCAAGACTGAGAAGACTCGATAGAATTTCGTAGCCACATCTTTCCCTTACTCCCCTCTTAAATCTCGGGACGAGATTTCTTGTAGTGGAGGAGAATTGTGACGCCCGGATAATTAAGCTACAGTAACCCCACACTAGTGATGCCACATCACCACTATTACTGTTACTAATCTCATGTTGATCCAAATCCGGTTCAAATTCGAATTCAGATAATAAGTGAAATTCTAAAATTCTCAAACATGAAAACTAAAATGTTCATCATGTGGCAAATAATCCCTAACTTATTTTGGTGTTGGAACCAACCTTTTGCAAAATGTTTAAATGCCCTAAACTAAATAAAACACAAAAGGAAAAGAAATAAAAGAAAATAATATACAAAAAACAGAAAACAAAACTAAAAAAGAAGAAGAGAAAAGCCCCCCGGGCCACGGCCCAACAGGCCACCAGGCGTCCAGGCTGCCCGGCCGGCCCAGCTGCGGCCTCCCCCCTTTCCCCATATCCCCCCACTACCGTAACCTAACCCCCACGCACCCACTTCCCCCTCACGTCGCCACC
>NC_057800.1:398705030-398730323 GCF_018294505.1 Triticum aestivum | reverse complement strand
GATCCGATCTGGATCGAGGCCCGGCTCCGCCCCAGACCTCTTGTCGCCGTCTCCCCTCGCTCCAGCGAGCCGTGGAGCCATCGCCTCCGCCCAGCGACTCCTTCCTCTGTCCTTTGTCGGCCGGCCCCGGCCCGAGTGGATCTGGATCGGGGCAACCGATGCCCCGACCCGTCGCGCGCCATCACCCCACCACTCCCGACGCTAACGTCCCGGAGCGCCTTCGCCGGACCTCCCACCGGACTGCCTCCCCTCCGGCGCACGTCTCCGACCTCCACCTCGCGCCCCACTGCCCTTAACCCTACGGCCCCAGTGAGCGCCTCCCTCTCCTCGTCTCTCCCTCACCGTGGCCTCGCTCATGCCCACCGCCCCGCGGTCGCGCTCACCGCGTCTGGCCTCCGTGCTCGCTGCGACCAGGTCGCGCTCCCGCATGCCCCATCCGCCTCTGCTCACCCCCGCCTCCGCAGTCACACGCGCTCGCCCGCGCAGGCCCTCGACGCGGCCACCCGCATCACAGGCTACGCCCATGGATCATGGATGCTTCGCCCCGACCCCCCCGCCCCGCGCCCACGGCCACGCCCGCCCGCTCGCACTTGGCTGCCGACCGCGCTATCGCGCTCACCAACGCCGCCTGCGGCCACGCCCTCTCGCTGCTGTAGATGCTACTACGGCTGCAGCAGCCGTGGCCTCACCCTGCCGCTTGCCTCTGCTCCAGCCGGCCGCGTCCCCTTGGCCGCGCGTGCCTGTCCCCTCGCCGTGCTGCTCTGGTGCCCTGCCGTGGCCGGCGCCCCCCTGGTAGCCTGGGCAGCGCCCCTCGGGCACAGGCGCCCGTTAACTCGCAAGGGGGGCCCTCAGAACGTTTTTTGAAAATAAATAAATAAATAATAAATGATAAAAATAAATAAATAAATAACTTAATTAATTCTGACCAAATTAACTAATTAAGATTAATTAATCTAATGACTAATTAACCTAATTAGCTATTGTTAATTAACTAAACAGAGTATGACAGGTGGGTCCCACATGACCCACATGTCAGTTTGACCTAGTCAACCCCGTGTTGACTGCTGACGTCATGCTGACGTCAGTAAACACTGTTTTGGATAATATTGAATTAAATTAATTAAATAAATTCTAAAAATTATTTAATCCTTTTAAAATCAATATAAAATAAACCGTAGTTCAGATGAAAAAACTTTGTACATGAAAGTTGCTCAGAACGATAAGACGAATCCGGATACACAGCCCATTTGTCCGCCACGCATCCCTAGCATAGCAAACACGCAACTTTCCCCCTCCGGTTCATCTGTCCGAAAACGCAAAACACCGGGAATACTTTCCCGGATGTTTTCCCCCTTCACCGGTACCTCCTCGTACCGCGTTAGGGCACACCTAGCATCACGCTTTGTCATGTCATGCATCGTCATGCTTTTGTTTGCATTATAATTATTGTTTCTTCCCCCTCTTCTCTCGCTAGGTGACTATAACTTGCAAGATACGATCAAGAACACAAATATAATCATGAAAATATAATAGGTTTAGATCTGAAATCATGGCACTCGGGTCCTAGTGACAAGCATTAAATATAGCAAAGTGATAGCAACATCAATCTTAGAACATAATGGATACTAGGGATCAAACCCTGACAAAACTAACTCGATTACATGATAAATCTCATCTAACCCATCATTGTCTAGCAAGCCTATGATGGAATTACTCACGCACGGCGGTGAGCATCATGAAATTGGTGACGGAGGAAGGTTGGTGATGATGATGGCGACCATTTCCCATCTCCGGAGCTCCGAACGGAATCAAGATCTGGCCTCCTGGTGAAGAACAGGGGTGAGGGTGGCTCCGTATCGTAAAATGTGATGAATCCTTCTCTCTGATTTTTCTCTCCCCGAACGTGAATATATGGAGTTGGAGTTGAGGTTGGTGGAGCCTCGTGGGACCCACAAGATAGGAGAGCACCCCCTCCACCCTTGTGGATAGGTGGTGGGTCCCCTCTAGCTGATTCTTTCGTCAATATTTTTTATTTATTCCAAAAATAATCTCCGTAATTTTCAGGTCATTCCGAGAACTTTTTTTCTGCACAAAATAACACCATGGCAATTCTGCTAAAACAACGTTAGTCCGGGTTAGTTCCATTCAAAGCATGCAAATTATAGTCCAAAACAAGGGCAAAAGAGTTTGGAAAAGTAGGTACGATGGAGACGTATAAACTCCCCCAAGCTTAACCCATTGTTTGTCCTCAAGCAATTCAGTTGACAAACTGAAAGTGATAAAGGAAAACTTTTAGAAACTCTGTTTGATCTTGTTGTTGCAAATATGTAAAGCCAACATTCAAGTTTTCAACAAAGATTATGAACTAACCATATTTACAATAACATTTAGGTCTCACATTTAGTCATAACAATGACATAATCAACTAGCGAGCAATAATAATAAATCTCGGACGACAGCACTTTTTCAAAATAATCATGATATGATATAATAAGATGGTATCTCGCTAGGCCTTTCTGAGACCGCAAAACACAAATGCTCAATATCAATTAATAACAATGCATACAAATGACAGTGGTGCTCTCTAACTGGTGCTTTTATAAGAGGATGATGACTCAGGAATAAAAGTAAATAGAGGCCCTTTGCAAAGGGAAGCAGGGATTTGCAGAGGCGCCAGAGCTCAAGTTTTTGGAACAGAGCTGAATAATATTTTGAGTGGTATACTTTCATTATTAACGTAACAACAAAGAGATCTCGGTATCTTCCATGCTACATACATTATAGGCGGTTCCCAAACAGAATGGTAAATTTTATACTCCCCCACCACCAACAAGCACACTTCATGGCTGGTCCGAAACAACAGGTACCGTCCAACTAACAACAATCCCGGGGGAGTTTTGTTTGCAATTATTTTTATTTGGTTTGCTTTGAGCATGGAACTGGGCATCCCAGTTACCAGCCATTTTCTCGTGAATGATGAGTGGAGTCCACTCATCGTGAGAATAACCCACCTAGCATGGAAGATATTGACAACTCTAGTTGATACATGAGCTATTCGAGCATACAAGACAGATTATCATTTGAAGGTTTAGAGGTTGGCACATGCAAGTTTACTTGGAACGACAGGTAGATACCACATATAGGAAGATATGGTGGACTCATATGGAATAACTTTGGGGTTTATGGAAGTGGGTGCACAAGCAGTATTCCCGCTTAGTACAAGTGAAGGCTAGAAAGAGACTGGGCAGCGATCAACTAGAGAGCGACAACGGTCATAAACATGCATTGAGATTAACCAACATTGAATGCAAGCGTGGGTAGGATATAAATCACCATGAACATAAATATCATGGAGGCTATGTCGATTTTGTTTCAACTACATGTGTGAACATGTTCCAAGTCAACCCACTCGAATCATTCAAAGGAGGATACCATCCTATCATACTACATCACAACCGTTTTAATTTTCAAGTTGGCACTCAAGGTAAACCATTATAAACTCCTGGCTAATTAAGCATGGCATGAGTAACTATAACCTCTAATTTTCATTGCAAACATGTTTCATTCATAATAGGCTGAATTAGGAACGGTGAACTAAACATATTTACAAAAAACAAGATAGGTCGAGTTCATACCAGCTTTTCCTCATCTCAATCACTTCATCATATATCATCATTATTGCCTTTCACTTGCACGACCGAACGGTGTGGATAATAATAATAGTGCATGTGCATTGTACTAAGATGGAATTTGCAAACATTTATTCAAAGGAGAAGACAAGGTAATATGGGCTCTTTGTTAGATCAACAATAACGCATATGAGAGCCACTCAACATTTTCATCGTGGTCTTCTCCTCTCGACCCCCAAAGAAAAGAAAAGAAAAGAAACTCAAATAAACACACTAAAATGTTTTTGGAGTTTTTGTTTTTCTTGAAGAAAGTAAAACAAGAACGAGAAAAACTATTTACATGGGAAAGCTCCCAACAAGCAAAAAGAAGAAAGAGAAATATTTTTGGATTTTCTTTTAATCCTACAACTAAATGATCATGGAAAGTAAACTAAACTAAAACTATTTTTTTGGTTTTCTCATAGTTTTTCAAACACACAAGAAGAATGTGAGAAAAAGAAATAAACTAACATGGATAATACAATGAAAAAGTATGAACACCGAGAACTGAAGTGAGTGTGTGAACATGAATGTAATGTCGGTGAAAATATGTACTCCCCCAAGCTTAGGCTTTTGGCCTAAATTGGTCTAGGGCCATGACTAGCCCGGACGATATCTAAAATCGTAGTTGCGGTTGTACTATGCTGCAGCGGCTACCACTTGGCGAGCTGCTTCCTGGAGGTGAGTGGCCTCTGTCTCCCTCTCATACTCATTTGCCTCCTCTCTGGTTATAAAATATCTCCCTTTTGCCTGAAATTTAAAGAAGAAAGGAGTAGGAAGGGTAACATGGACGGCACGCTGTCTGTCAAAGATTAGTCGGTATTGGAGGGATTGTTCGTTCCTCTCAAGAAACTGATAGCGCACCATAGCATTATAATCAAGAAAAGCAAGTGGCAACTCAAATCATTTCCTCTTATGGGTACACCAAGATAATTAGCTAAACGAGTTGCATAAATCCCACCAAATAAATCTCCATCTTTAGCATTAAGGTGTAACCTACTCGCAATGATAGCACCCAAGTTATATCGCTTATCACCTAACACCGCACACTTGAGGTACTAAGATCTGGAAAGCAAAGGTGGTAGTGATCATGTTTACCGTTAATGCATCTACCTATAAAGAGATCAAAGTAATGTATGGAAGGAAAGTGAATGCTCCCTAGATATAGTGGCTTGTGTGATATTTCTAGTTTCTCCCACAGTGATACTAGCAAGGAAAGCATTGTATTCAGCTTTGTGAGGCTCACTAAGAAGTCCTCACTGTAGGATTTTGCAAGCAGTATTAAAATCCTCAAGGTCCATGGTGTAAGATTCATCATAAAGATCAAATAAAACGGTATGGGTATTCCACTTGGATGAAAATTCAAACCTCCGCACAAAGGAATCACTGACGTAATAGTATTGCCGGCACTTGTCTGACATGAAGACCTCAAGGCCGACATTCTGTACGTATGCATAAAACTCATCCTTGAAACCTGCATGAACCATGAATTCATCCGACGACCATTCACAAGGCCGCACTTGAGCTTCCCTTGGTGGTTCAAGGTCCGGCTCACATATCGCGAGCCTTGGTGCTTGCTTCCTCGAAGAACCACCTTGGTACATTTTCCTATTCTTCCTCTAAAAAATTTCTGAAATTTTTAGTGGCTCAAAATAAAATTGAACCAAACTCAACAATATTGATAGCAACTACTCCTACAAGTGTCTAGAGGCTAAATCATGCATCAAAACTACTTTGGACCATATAAATTTGACATTCAAGCTCAAGAACAGGGTCACCATAGCAGAAAATTTTTGCAATAAATAAAGCACTAGCTAGAACAAAAACTAATCAAACAATTGGAGGAGTCACATACCGAAGAATAATCCCCCAAAGCAGTTTTGCGAATAAAGCTTTGAGCAAGGAGATAAAAATGGCAGCAAAAAGAGCAAGAACACGGGTTTGAGCTACGGGATAATTTTTTTCTGGAGGGAGATAAAGTGGATGGGTGGTGGAATAAGTCGAGGGGACCCACGCGGGACCCACAAGATAGGGGGGCACGCCCAAGGGGGTAGGGCGCGCCCTCCACCCTTGTGGACCACTGGTGCATGTTCAGTGCCAGAAATTCTGAAATATTCTATAAAAAATCATACTAAATTTTTAGGGCATTTGGAGAACTTTTATTTTCGGGACATTTTTTATTGCACGGATAATTCACAAAACAGACAGAAAATATTATTTTGCTTTATTTATTCTAAATAACAGAAAGTAAAAAGTGGGTACAGAAGGTTGTGCTTTCTAAATTCATCCATCTCATGCTCATCAAAAGGAATCCATTAACAAGGTTGATCAAGTCTTATTAACAAACTTCTTCTGAATGACATGAAACCGGAGAATTTTCGAATAACAATAGGTTACCTCAACGGAGATATGCATGTCCCCAATAATAAGAATGTCATATTTCTTTTTGGCAGTAGGAAGAGGGAATTCAAAACCTCCAATAGTAATAGTTAAGAAATTTCCAATAGAATTGATACTATGCACTTGAGGTTGTTTCTCTGGAAAGTGTACCATATGCTCATTACCATTAACATGGAAAGTGACATTGCCTTTGTTGCAATCAATAACAGCCCCTACAGTATTCAAAAAGGGTATATCAAGGATGATCAACATACTGTCGTCCTCGAGAATATCAAGAATAACAAAGTCCATTAAGATAGTAATGTTTGCAACCACAATAGGCACATTCTCACAAATACCGATGGGTATAGCAGTTGATTTATCAGCCATTTGCAAGGAAATTTCGGTAGGTGTAAACTTATTCAATTCAATTTTACAATATAAAGAGAAAGGCATAATACTAACACCGTCTCCAAGATCACATAAAGCAGTTTTAACATAGTTTCTTTTAATGGAGCATGGTATAGTTGGTACTCCTAGATCTCCAAGTTTCTTTGGCATCCCACCCTTAAAAGTATAATTAGCAAGCATGGTGGAAATCTCAGCTTCCGGTATCTTTCTTTTATTCGTAACAATATCTTTCATATTCTTAGCATAAGGAGGCATTGTAAGCATATCAGTCAAACGCATACACAAAAAGATAGGTCTAATCATTTCAACAAAGCGCTCAAAATCCTCATCATACTTTTTCTTGGATGGCTTAGGAGGAAAGGGCATGGGTTTATGAACCCATGGTTCTCTTTCTTTACCATATTTTCTAGCAACAAAGTATCTCTTATCATAACGTTGATTCTTTGATTGTGGGTTATCAAGATCAACAACAGGTTCAATCTCCACATCATTATCATTACTAGGTTGAGCATCATCATGAACATCACCATTAACATTATCACTAGGTTCATGTTCATTACAAGATTGTGTCTCAGCATCAAAAATAAAAATGTCATTGGGATTCTCAGGTGTGTCTATAACAGGTTCACATGCAAAGTCCTATTAGTTTTCTTCTTCTTTTTATTAGAAGGACTAGGTGCATCAGTATTAACTCTCTGAGAATCTTGCTCAACTCTCTTAGGATGGCCCTCGGGATACAAAGGTTCCTGAGTAATCTTACCACCTCTAGTCATAACCCTAACAACATTATAATTGTTTTTATTATTCAACTCATTAAGCAAATCATCATGTGCCTTAAGTACTTGTTCTACTTGAGTTGTAACCATGGAAGCATGTTTACTAATAATCTTAAGATCATTAACAGTTCTAATCATATAATCACCCAAGTGGTCAAGCATGTAAGCATTATGTTTCAATTTTCTACTAACATAAGCATTGAAGTTTTCTTGTTTAATAATAAAATTATCAAACTCATCCAAGCATTGACTAGCAAACTTATTATGAGGAATATCACCTTCATCAAATCTATGGAGAGAGTTTACCTCTACTACCTGTGTCGAGTTATCAAGACCATGTATTTCTTCAATAGATGGTAGATTCTTAACATCTTTAGCTTTAATACCTTTTTCTTTCATAGATTTCTTTGCCTCATGCATATCTTCAGGACTGAGAAATACAATACCCCTTTTCTTAGAAGTTGGCTTAGGAGTTGGTTCAGGAAGTGTCTAATCATTATCAGTACTCAATATATTATTCAATAGCAATTCAGCTTGCTCAATAGTTTGTTCCCTGAAAACACAACTAGCACAACTATCTAGGTGGTATCTAGAAGCATCGGTTAGTCCAATATAAAAGATATCAAGTATTTCATTTTCTTGAGAGGATGATCAGGCAAAGCATTAAGTAATTGGAGAAGCCTCCCCAAGCTTGTTGGAGACTCTCTTCTTCAAATTGCACAAAAGTTAAATATTTCCTTTAAAGCGGCTTATTTCTTATGAGCAAGGAAATATTTTTCAGAGAAGTAGTAAATCATATCCTGGGGACTACGCACACAACTAGGAGCAAGAGAATTAAACCATAACTTAGCATCACCCTTTAATGAGAAAGGAAACAACTTAAGAATATAGTAATAGCGAATTTTTTCCCATGAGCAAATAGGGTGGCTATATCATTCAATTTAGTAAGATGTGCCACAATAGTTTCAGATTCATAACCATAGAAAGGATCAGATTCAACCAAAGTAATTTACTCAGGATCTATAGTGAATTCATAATCCTTATCAGTAACAAAGATAGGTGAGGTAGCAAACTTAGGATCATATTGCATTCTAGCATTCGAAGACTTTTCTTTCAGCTTAGCTAACAGTTTCTTAAGATCATCTCTATCATTACAAGCAAGAAAGAATCTAGCAGTTTCCTCATCCATAATATAACCCTCAGGTACAATAGACAACTCATATCTAGGGGGAGAATCATGTCTTCAGTTTCAATAATATCATCAGTTTCAGTAATTTCATTCTCTCTAACCCTAGCAAGTTGTTCATCAAGAAATTCACCAAGTGGCACAATATTAGCAAGCAGACAAGTAGTTTCATCATAAGCATCATGCATAGCAGAAGTATCATCAATAACATGCGACATATCGGAATCAATAGCATGTGTAGGTGTCACAAGTTTACATAAAACAGAAGGAGAATCAAGTGCAGAGCTAGATGGCAGTTCCTTACCTCCCCTCGTAGTTGAGAGAAAAATCTTGGTTCTTTGATCTTTCATATTCCTCATAGTGATCAACAAATATAGATCCCGAGTGACTCAGAGAACAGAGCTATGCTCCCCAGCAACGGTGCTAGAAAAAGGTCTTGATAACCCACAAGTATAGGGGATCACAACAGTTTTTGAGGGTAGAGTATTCAACCCAAATTTATTGACTCGATATAGGGGGAGCCAAAGAATATTCTCAAGTATTAGCAACTGAGTTGTCAATTCAACCACACTTGAAAGACTTAATATCTGCAACAAAGTATTTAGTAGCAAAGTAGTATGGAAGTAATGGTAACGGTGACAAAAGTAACAGTAGCAGTTTCATAGCAATTGTAATAGCAGCAGTGACAAAAGTAACAAAGCAAAGATCAATATGAAATGAACTTGTAGGCAATGGATTAGTGATGGATAATTATGTCGGATGGCATTCATCATGCAACATTTATAACCTAGGGTGACACAGAACTAGCTCCAATTCATCAATATAATGTAGCCATGTATTCCGAATATAGTCATGTATTCCGAATATAGTCATGTATTCCGAATATAGTCATATGTGCTTATGGAAAAGAACTTGCATGACATCTTTTGTCCTATCCTCCCGTGGCAGCGGGGTCCTATTGGAAACTAAGGGATATTAAGGCCACCTTTTAATAGTGTACCAGACCAAAGCATTAGCACTTAGTGAATACATGAACTCCTCAAACTACGGTCATCACCGGGAAGTGTCCTGACTATTGTTACTCCGGGGTTGCCGGAGCATAACACGTAGTAGGTGACTGTAACTTGCAAGATACGATCAAGAACACAAATATAATCATGAAAACATAATAGGTTCAGATCTGAAATCATGGCACTCGGGCCCTAGTGACAGGCATTATGCATAGCAAAGTCATAACAACCTCAATCTTAGAACATAGTGGATACTAGGGATCAAACCCTAACAAAACTAACTCGATTACATGATAAATCTCATCTAAACCATTGTAACGCCCCGAGACTGTTGTTCCAGGTGTCCTCCAGTTATTCGTTGTTGTTGCCTTGTCATTTGCTTGTGTGTTTCATCTTTCCATGTCATCATCTGCATTGCATCATCATGTTTTCGAAACTTGCATCCGTCCGGGTTCTCCGAGTTCTCTCCGTTGTCCGTTCTGAGCCCAACCACACTTGCACGCGCCCGCGACATGTCCGAGATAGTATTTTATAAGTGGTCGGAAAATGTTCTCGGAATGGGATGAAACTTGGCGTGCGGTCTTATTATAGTGTAGACAGAGCGCCTGTGAAGTTTCGTCACATTCGGAGCTCGTTTGATAGCCCAACCGTTATATATATAGCGGCACCGTTGCCGGTACTTTAGTCGGACATTTTCGGTCTTCGGAAACCCGTGTCGGGCTGCAGTTCTTTTCTCTCCTCTCAGTCCAACCCTCCTACACAGCCCGAGTCCAGCCCACTAAACCCCCCTCTGACCGGAACCGTTCGATTACGATTGGAGGGCTCCGAAACCCCCTAACCCTAGCCCCTTCTCTCTATATATACACCTTCCCTAGCCCATTTTTTGGACAAACCTAGCCTAAACCTATCCCCTACCTCTAGCCAGCCGCAATCCCCACCTCCTCCTCGAATTCCGTGCACATCCAGCCTCCCACCGCCACTTGGTGCCGCCGCCACCGCGCCGCGGACCAATCCGGGCGTGCCACGTCGCCCCTGGCCGTCTCCAGCCACCCTTGGGCCGCCATGTGGTGTCGTCACCTCACCCCAGCGCTCCCCACCGCCGCCGGCCCTGCGAGCCCAGCCGCGGCCCACCTGAGCCCATCTGGGGCTCGGGACAGCCCCCGCGTCGCCTCCCGCTCCCTCGTCCCCGAGCTCCAGGGGAGGGAGCTCCGGCACCAGGCCCCGTCGGCGTCCTCGCCGGAGCTGCTCGCCGGAGCAGCAACGAGCTCCACCAGGTCGACCCCGTCCCTCTCCTCTCCCTTTTCTCTCTCTTCTCTTTTTCTCTCCCTGACCTCTCTGCGCTTCCACGTGGTCAGCACCGCCACCAGCTCTCCCTCACCGACGCCCACGATGAACCGCCGTTGGATCCGGCCGGAATGGACCCGGCGTGACCAGATCCGGCCATCCCCATGTCCCCGCGACCTCCCCGCTGTTGCTGCGCCCTCGTCGGCATGAGCCGTCGTCGCCGTCTCTGCCTTTCGGTTCATGCGGGCACGAGGAGGCCCAGTCCGATTCGGCCCGCCTCTGTTTTTTTTCAGATCTACAATTTGTCTATTTTTCCAGAGGAGAGCATTTTTGCAGGAAAACCCTTGTGGATCATGCATATAATAACTCATGAACCGTGCATCGGATCTAAATAAGTTATATATGAAAATTGCTTAGAATTCTGTCTAGATTCATAATATCCAACTTTCATCTATGTTTGAAATGTTTAAATGTTGTTTGATTAAATTTGCTCCTATGCCATGTTAAAATGCTTTAATTCATAACTAATTAACCATAACTCCGAATTTAATAAACTTTATATGTAAATGGGGTAGAATTTTGCCTAGTTTAACATGGTGGCATCATCTTGCATGTTTAATAACTATAAAATATGGTTTAGGGCAGAACAGGACCAAACCTAATATATGCATATGAGGAGTTTCCGGAATTGTTGGTCGTTGTTTCCGGCCTCATTTAAACTTGACTAGATAGGTAGTTTTACTTTGCTTCACCCTCTTGCCATGTTTGACAACATTTAATATTGTTGGGTACATAAACGAGATCGAACTAAATAACTTGAATGTGGTGTTTCGTCAATATGCAACCCTTTGCATATTAAGCTCCACTTAATTTGTAGGATTGTTTGTGCACTTTGCCATGCCATGCCTCATTAAATCGGACATGCATCATACTTGATTGTGCATCATGCCATGTTATGTGGTGGTTGTTTACTATGTTGTGTGCTTCTTTCCGGTGTTGCTTCTTCGGGTTGTTTCCGGTAACGTTGCATTATGAGGATCCGTTCGACTACGCCCGTTTGTCTTCTTCATGGACTCGTTCTTCTTCCTTGCGGGATTTCAGGCAAGATGACCATACCCTCGAAATCACTTCTATCTTTGCTTGTTATTTGCTTGCTCTTTTGCTATGCCTATGCTGCGATACCTACCACTTGCTTATCATGCCTCCCATATTGTTGAGCCAAGCCTCTAACCCACCTTGTCCTAGCAAACCGTTGTTTGGCTATGTTACCGCTTTGCTCAGCCCCTCTTATAGCATTGTTAGTTGCAGGTGAAGATTGAAGTTTGTTCCTTGTTGGAACATGGAGATGTTGTTCCTTGTTGGAACATGTTTACTTGTTGGGATATCACAATATATCTTATTTAATTAATGCATCTATATACTTGGTAAAGGGTGGAAGGCTCGGCCTTATGCCTGGTGTTTTGTTCCACTCTTGCCGCCCTAGTTTCCGTCATATCGGTGTTATGTTCCCGGATTTTGCGTTCTTTACGCGGTTGGGTTATAATGGGAACCCCTTGACAGTTCGCCTTGAATAAAACTCCTCCAGCAATGCCCAACCTTGGTTTTACCATTTGCCACCTAGCCTTTTTTTCCCTTGGGTTCTGCAGACTCAAGGGTCATCATTATTTTAACCCCCCGGGCCAGTGCTCCTCTGAGTGTTGGTCCAACCTGTCAGCTGCCGGTGGCCACCGGGGGCTACTCTAGGCTGGCCTACCCGTACCTAAGACAATCTGAGTGTGCCCTGAGAAAGAGATATGTGCAGCTCCTATCGGGATTTGTCGGCACATTCGGGCGGTGTTGCTGGTTTAGTTTTACCCTGTCAAAATGTCTTGTAGAACCGGGATACCGAGTCTGATCGGAATGTCTCGGGAGGAGGTCTATTCCTTCGTTGACCGTGAGAGGTTGTCATGGGCAAAGTTGGGACACCACTGCAGGGATTTGAACTTTCGAAAGTCATGCCCGCGGTTATGGGCAGATGGGAATTTGTTAACGTCCGGTTGTAGAAAACCTGAAGTTGACCTTAATTAAAATGAATCAACAACGTGTGTTACCGTGATGGTCTCTTTCCGGCGGAGTTCGGGAAGTGAACACGGTGTTGGAGTTATGCTTGACGTAGGTTGTTCTAGGATCACTTCTTGATCATAGTTTCTCGACCGTGCATTGCCTTCTCTTCTCGCTCTCATTTGCGTATGTTAGCCACCATATATGCTAGTCGCTTGCTGCAGCTCCACCTCTTACCTTTACCTTACCCATAAGCTTAAATAGTCTTGATCGCGAGGGTGCGAGATTGCTGAGTCCCCGTGACTCACAGATACTTCCAAAACCAGCTTGCAGGTGCCGATGAGTCCGTATAGATGACGCAACCCAGCTCAGGGGGAGCTCGATGAAGATCTTGTCCTTGTGTTGTTTCATTCTAGTTGATCAGTAGTGGAGCCCAGTCGGGACGATTGGGGATCTGTGTAGCATTTGGGGTAGTCTTCTTTTATTTTGGCTCTGTAGTCGGGCCTTGTTTGTATTTGGATGATGTAATGCTTTATTCATGTAATTGTGTGAAGTGGCGATTGTAAGCCAACTATGTATCTCTTTCCCTTATGTATTACATGGGTTGTGTGAAGATTACCTCACTTGCGACATTGCTTTCAATGCGGTTATGCCTCTAAGTCGTGCTTCGACACGTGGGATATATAGCCGCATCGAGGGCGTTTCAAGTTGGTAATCAGAGCCTTCCCCGACCTTAGGAGCCCCCACTGCTTGATCGTTTTTAGCAGCCGCTGTTGAGTCTAGAAAAATGTTTTGAGTCATTTAGGAATTATATATCGGGGAGTTTAGGAATTCTTTTTACTCCCCAGTCTCCTCATCGCTCTGGTAAGGCATCCTGACGTAGAGTTTTGACTCTTCTCTTCTCAAATTTCACTAAAAAGAATTAGGATCACGCGGGTATCTTGGAATCGTTCCGATGGTTTTGTGACGAGAACATTGTCTTGGTGCCTCCTGTCAGGGGTTTTGTGGCAGTGTCCTGGGGAGTTGAGCTCCGAGGTGTTGTCGTCATAATTTTATCGTTGTAATTTTGGAATACCTGAGTTTAGTACGCCGACATCGAAAATCTCTTTTATGCAGTTCATTGGTGAGATAACCTCGACGCCACCCAGTACTAGGGCGGGAGTTCGGGAGTATTGCCATAACTTGTATAACGGATGCTTTTCGAAGGTTGAGGTAGATGATTTCCACAGGTTTCTTGGTTATGTGTTGAAGGATGGATACAGCTGGATGTAGGATTTGCTAGTTTTGGGTGAGATATTATGCTTCCCCTGTATCCCCAACACCTGATTGCATAACCGGAAAGGTTCGGGAGTTTCATAGGTGGGAATTCAAGTAGCTCTTAGGATATCTTTCCGTCAGATGTATGATATGAAATTGGGGTTCGACGTCTAGTGGTCCGCCTATTCACGGTTGGTTTTACAGTGGTCTCGTTGTGTCTTAAAGAGTCCTTGGCTATGCCGACTCGGGGACGCTTCGTATGTCATGTGCACTGCCTTGTACATGATGGTGCTGTACGATCGAGCCCGTGTAGGCCCCACCACGAAAACTTCAAACGAAATCTCTATCATATGTTTGTTCTGGCTTATTCTGCAAGCCAATCCTTTGTTTTGTTTTGAGTTGTGGTATTCAAGTTGCTTCAAAGTCAAATGTTGATTCCATACCTTCCCCAAATGGTGTTCTCATACTCTGACGTGAATACCAATCCTTCTTGATCATCAAGATTGTCTTGCCAATCCTTTTCAACCGGTGTGTTTCTCTTCTAGTGGACCCGATCACTTCAACATTCGCAAGATCAATTATCAGTTCTTCTCAACGGTGTTTGCTTCATCTGTTCCAAGTTGTCTTTGTTTTCCCACCCACCCGCCCTTTTTCTTCAAAGATTCAGATTTCTTAATCACTATCCATTTTATTCTTGTGAAGTCTCTCCACCCTTTTCCGTCAATATTCTTATCCGGTGATTCTCATGAAGATCCTAACGGAGCTTCAAGTTATCATTCTTTGTTTCTTCTCTTCTCCGGTGGATTCAAGTCAAGATTTGTCGATTATATCCCCTTTCCTCATTTCAAATACCTTCTCTTGACGGTGCTACTCATATTCATTCATTTCTCGCTATTCAATTGTTCCGGAGTGCTGAAGATGTCTTGAACATTCGTGTTTCCACTCTTAATCCGTTCAAGCTATTTTGAGGATGTTATGTAATTCAAACCATTTAACTCAACCAGTGTTTTCTATTTTAAATAGTTCAACAGTGTATCTTTTGAGTGGGCCCTAACCCACAGGTCTTTCCCAGGATCTTACCTGACTCTTCTAATTTCCGGAGTTATTCTCATATTCATCTCAAAGTTTGACGTAAGAATGATTTATCATCAGTCAAATGCTTTTCTTCAAGATCTTTCAAATTCTTTTCATCGTTGGCTCAACTTTTCCATTCTTCATTCCGGAGTGTCTCAATAATTCATGGTGGTGTCTCTCATCGTCTTTCATAACACTTGAAGACCGAAGAAGAATTTTTCCTCCATATCTTGCTCCATTATCTTCAAGATTCGTGATTCTAGCTTGTCGCCATCCTCTCATAGTTGTTTTTGGATTGTGAGAATTCTTTTCAACTATCCGGAGCAAATTCAAGAGTCTTCTCAATTTGTTATCCGGAATCCATCTTTTCAAATATTATTCATTCTCAGCTTTCAGCTCTCGTTCTTCAGTCTTACCGGTGCTTCGTTCAAGTGATCTTTAATCAGTTCGTGATCCCTTCGTTCTCATGTATCTAGTTTCTCTCAAGCATCTTCGTTCATCTGCAAATTCTTCCCGGTGATTTGTTATCTTTTATTCGTTCATTTTCAATTCTTACGGTGGTTCGTTCAAGAGTTTTCTTCCTTCGTGTATCATATCTATGCATTCGTGCTTTTCAAATTCTACTGGTGGATCGTTGAAGACTTTCTCAAGTTTGCGCTATATCTATCTTAATCTTTCTACGAGGATAAGTAGTATGCCAAATCCGTTGCTTGTTAGGAATTAAATTGTTGAAGGATACGCATAACATAATTCTTATTCTTGTTCCATCCAAGTGATTAATTCCTTTTACCGGAGTGGTTCATCATATCATATTCTCAGTTCGAGATGCTTTATCTTTCCTTTCCCGGAGTTCCAAGCTCTAATTATCACGGAGATCCATCTAAACCATTGCAAGGATTCACCTTGTGTTTTCAATTTCTCTTTCTTTTTATTCTTTTGTTATCAGAGTTCTTCATGGAGGCTCTACATGATGGTTCATCAAGGATTTATTTCCGTCTAGAAGTTTTTCATTGAGTTTCTTTTCTAAGGAGCTCAAGCTTTCTTCATCTTGCAATCCGGAGTGCATTTCTTTCTACCATATCATTGGAGGTGGTTTTACATCATTCTTGATATTTGAGTTCATGTTTCATGATTCACAGGTTGTTAAGAATGGGGTATTGTAAATCCATCAATCTCTTCATTGGAGTTATCTTGGGTTATATTTCACCTAAAACTTTCCCAAAGGATTGTTGCTAATTATGGTGCTTATAAAGGACCCAAGCTCTTCTTTATCCTCCCGGTGAGATAGCTTCTCATCTCCTTGTTCTTATCAATCCAATTCTTTTTCCCGTGAATGGCAGGTTGTCACCTCATAATTTTGTGATGTATTCTATAAGTCCATATCAAGCTTATCCTTTTCGTTGTTGATAACCCAACAACTTCGTTCTAGCTTTTGGTGTAAGCATGCTCTCTCAATACCTTGTTTTTCTCCCCCGTTCATTCAGTTCCATTCTCTCACTTCTTCTGGAGGCATTGTGATGTTGCTTTCTTCAAACCTTCTTCTTGTTCTTGTCAGGATCATGTTCTTTTCATGCTTATCCATTTAACCGGAGTGTTGTGCCTTTTGCTCAAGTTCTTTTCGCCTTATCAAGTCTTGCATCCCTTCTCAACCGGAGTGCTGTTCGAATTTGTTCTTCCTTATTACTCTTCCCTACCGGAGTGCTTTCAACCTTGTTCTTCCTCGTTCCTCTTTCCTAACGGAGTGTTTTCCACTTTGTTCATCTCCGTTGTTTTATTCTTTTCAATTTGTTCAACCTCGCAAGGTTCTCTGGTTTCACTCGTTTGTCAAAGAAGCAACTTAGTTTTACCGCTTCTATTTATCTTCCGTTTTCCCTCCGGTGCCATTCTAGATCTCGGGACAAGATCCTCTCGTAGTGGTGGAGTGTTGTAACGCCCCGAGACTGTTGTTCCAGGTGTCCTCCAGTTATTCGCTGTTGTTGCCTTGTCATTCGCTTGCG
This sequence comes from Triticum aestivum, assembly GCF_018294505.1. NCBI lineage: Eukaryota > Viridiplantae > Streptophyta > Magnoliopsida > Poales > Poaceae > Triticum > Triticum aestivum. Next base: position 398,713,241 of record NC_057800.1, on the reverse strand, counting down.
TGTTTCATCTTTCCATGTCATCATCTGCATTGCATCATCATGTTTTCGAAACTTGCTTCCGTCCGGGTTCTCCGAGTTCTCTCCGTTGTCCGTTCTGAGCCCAACCACACTTGCACGCGCCCGCGACATGTCCGAGATAGTATTTTATAAGTGGCCAGAAAATGTTCTTGGAATGGGATGAAACTTGGCGTGCGGTCTTATTATAGTGTAGACAGAGCGCCTGTGAAGTTTCGTCGCATTCGGAGCTCGTTTGATAGCCCAACCGTTATATATATAGCGGCACCGTTGCCGGTATTTTCGTCGGACGTTTTCGGTCTTCGGAAACCCGTGTCGGGCTGCAGTTCTTTTCTCTCCTCTCAGTCCAATCCTCCTACACAGCCCAAGTCCAGCCCACTAAACCCCCCTCCGACTGGAACCGTTCGATTAATTGGAGGGCTCCGAAACCCCCCTAACCCTAGCCCCTTCTCTATATATATACACCTTCCCTAGCCCATTTTTGGACAAACCTAGTCTAAACCTATCCCCTACCTCTAGCCAGCCGCAATCCCCACCTCCTCCTCAAATTCCGTGCACATCCAGCATCCCACCGCCACTTGGCGCCACCGTGCCCCAGACCAATCCGGGCGTGCCACGTCGCCCCTGGCCGTCTCCAGCCACCCCTGGGCCGCCATGTGGCGTCGTCACCTCACCCCAGCGCTCCCCACCGCCGCTGGCCCTGCGAGCCCAGCCGCGGCCCACCTAAGCCCATCTGGGGCTCGGGACAGCCTCGGCGTCGCCTCCCGCTCCCTCGCCCCCGAGCTCCAGGGGAGGGAGCTCCCGCACCAGGCCCCGTCGGCGTCCTCGCCGGAGCTGCTCGCCGGAGCAGCAACGAGCTCCACCAGGTCGACCCCGTCCCTCTCCTCTCCCTTTTCTCTCTCTTCTCTTTTTCTCTCCCTGACCTCTCTGCGCTTCCACGTGGTCAGCGCCGCCACAGGGCTCCCTCGCCGACGCCCACGACGAACCGCCGTTGGATCCGGCCGGAATGGACCCGGCGCGACCAGATCCGACCATCCCCATGTCCCCGCGACCTCCCCGCCATTGCTGCGCCCTCGCCGGCATGCGCCGTCACCGCCGTCTCTGCCTTTCGGTTCGTGCGGGCACGAGGAGGAAGAGCGCCTCTCGTGTGGGCCCCGCGTGGGTCGATGCACCCCAAGGCCCAGCTCCTGGCCCGGTCGCCCGGCCTGCTGTTTCCACCGCCTTGGGCAAAGGCCCACTGGGTGAGAACCCCGCTGTGCACTGTTGGCCCAGTCTGATTCGGCCCGCCTCTGTTTTTTTTCAGATCTACAATTTGTCTATTTTTCCAGAGGAGAGCATTTTTGCAGGAAAACCCTTGTGGATCATGCATATAATAACTCATGAACCGTGCATCGGATCTAAATAAGTTATATATGAAACTTGCTTAGAATTTTGTCTAGATTCATAATATCCAACTTTCATCTATGTTTGAAATGTTTAAAATGTTGTTTGATTAAATTTGCTCCTATGCCATGTTAAAATGCTTTAATTCATAACTAACTAACCGTAACTCCGAATTTAATAAACTTTATATGTAAATGGGGTAGAATTTTGCCTAGTTTAACATGGTGGCATCATCTTGCGTGTTTAATAAATATAAAATATAGTTTAGGGCAGAACAGGACCAAACCTAATATATGCATATGAGGAGTTTCCGAAATTGTTGGTCGTTGTTTCCGGCCTCATTTAAACTTGACTAGATAGGTAGTTTTACTTTGCTTCACCCTCTTGCCATGTTTGACAACATTTAATATTGTTGGGTACATAAACGAGATTGAACTAAATAACTTGAATGTGGTGTTTCGTCAATATGCAACCCTTTGCATATTGAGCTCCACTTAATTTGTAGGATTGTTTGTGCACTTTGCCATGCCATGCCTCATTAAACCAGACGTGCATCATACTTGATTGTGCATCATGCCATGGTATGTGGTGGTTGTTTACTATGTTGTGTGCTTCTTTCCGGTGTTGCTTCTTCGGGTTGTTTCCGGTAACGTTGCATTGTGAGGATCCGTTCGACTACGCCCGTTTGTCTTCTTCATGGACTCGTTCTTCTTCCTTGCGGGATTTCAGGCAAGATGACCATACCATCGAAATCACTTCTATCTTTGCTTGCTAGTTGCTCGCTCTTTTGCTATGCCTATGTTGTGATACCTACCACTTGCTTATCATGCCTCCCATATTGTTGAGCCAATCCTCTAACCCACCTTGTCCTAGCAAACCGTTGTTTGGCTATGTTACCACTTTGCTCAGCCCCTCTTATAGCGTTGTTAGTTGTAGGTGAATATTCAAGTTTGTTCCTTGTTGGAACATGGAGATGTTGTTCCTTGTTGGAACATGTTTAATTGTTGGGATATCACAATATATCTTATTTAATTAATGCATGTATATACTTGGTAAAGGGTGGAAGGCTCGGCCTTATGCCTGGTGTTTTGTTCCACTCTTGCCGCCCTAGTTTCCGTCATATCGGTGTTATGTTCCCGGATTTTGCGTTCCTTACGCGGTTGGGTTATAATGGGAACCCCTTGACAGTTCGCCTTGAATAAAACTCCTCCAGCAATGCCCAACCTTGGTTTTACCATTTTCCACCTAGCCTTTTTTCCCTTGGGTTCTGCAGACTAAAGGGTCATCATTATTTTAACCCCTCGGGCCAGTGCTCCTCTGATTGTTGGTCCAACCTGTCAGCTGTCGGTGGCCACCAGGGGCAACTCTGGGCTGGCCTACCCGTACCTAAGACAATCTGAGTGTGCCCTGAGAAAGAGATATGTGCAGCTCCTATCGGGATTTGTCGGCACATTCGGGCGGTGTTGCTGGTTTAGTTTTACCCTGTCGAAATGTCTTGTAGAACCGGGATACCGAGTCTGATCGGAATGTCTCGGGAGGAGGTCTATTCCTTCGTTGACCGTGAGAGCTTGTCATGGGCTAAGTTGGGACACCCCTGCAAGGATTTGAACTTTCGAAAGTCGTGCCCGCGGTTATGGGCAGATGGGAATTTGTTAACGTCCGGTTGTAGAAAACCTGAAGTTGACCTTAATTAAAATGAATCAACAGCGTGTGTTACCGTGATGGTCTCTTTCCGTCGCAGTCCGGGAAGTGAACACGGTGTTGGAGTATGCTTGACGTAGGTTGTTCTAGGATCACTTCTTGATCATAGTTTCTCGACCGTGCATTGCCTTCTCTTCTCGCTCTCATTTGCGTATGTTAGCCACCATATATGCTAGTCGCTTGCTGCAGCTCCACCTCTTACCTTTACCTTACCCATAAGCTTAAATAGTCTTGATCACGAGGGTGCGAGATTGCTGAGTCCCCGTGACTCACAGATACTTCCAAAACCAGCTTGCAGGTGCCGATGAGTCCGTACAGATGACGCAACCCAGCTCAGGGGGAGCTCGATGAAGATCTTGTCCTTGTGTTGTTTCATTCTAGTTGATCAGTAGTGGAGCCCAGTCGGGACGATCGGGGATCTGTGTAGCATTTGGGGTAGTCTTCTTTTATTTTGGCTCCGTAGTCGGGCCTTGTTTGTATTTGGATGATGTAATGCTTTATTCATGTAATTGTGTGAAGTGGCGATTGTAAGCCAACTATGTATCTCTTCCCCTTATGTATTACATGGGTTGTGTGATGATTACCTCACTTGCGACATTGCTTTCAATGCGGTTATGCCTCTAAGTCGTGCTTCGACACGTGGGAGATATAGCCGCATCGAGGGCGTTCCACCCATCACCGTCCAACAACCCTACGATGGATACTCACACGCGGCGGTGATCATCATGAAATTGGTGATGGAGGAAGGTTGGTGATGATGATGGCGACGATTTCCCCTCTATAGAGCCCCGAACGGATTCCAGATCTGGCCTCCCAATGAAGAACAGGGGGTGACAGCGGCTCCATACCGTAAAATGCGATGAATCCTTCTCTCTGATTTTTTCTCCCCAAACGTGAATATATGGAGTTGGAGTTGAGGTCGGTGGAGCCTCGTGGGACCCACAAGACTGGAGGGCGTGCCCTCCTCCCTTGTGGACAGGTGGTGGGTCCCCTCTGGTAGATTCTTTCGCTAATATTTTTTATTTATGCCAAAAATAATCTCAGTGAAGTTTCAGGTCATTCCGAGAACTTTTATTTCTGCACGAAAATTACACCATTGCAATTCTGCTGAAAACAACGTCAGTCCGGGTTAGTTCCATTCAAATCATGCAAATTAGAGTCCAAAACAAGGGCAAAAGATTTTGGAAAAGTAGATACAATGGAGAAGTACCATTGCACGAAAGAATTATGTCCTTGATGCACCGCTAGTTGAAAGGTCTACTGTAGGAGCAGATGCTGATGTTTTGAATGCCTGGCAAGCTCGATCTAATGACTACTCGATAGTTCAATGTGCCATGCTTTACGGCTTAGAACCGGGACTTCAAAGACATTTTGAATGTCATGGAGCATATGAGATATTCCAAGAGTTGAAGTTAATATTTCAAGAAAATGCCCGGTGAGGGAGTCCTGGATTAGGGGGTCTCCGGACAGCCGGACTATCTCCATTGGCCGGACTGTTAGACTATGAAGATACAAGATTGAAGACTTCGTCTCATGTCTGGATGGAACTCTACTTGGCGTGGAAGGCAAGCTAGGCAATACGTATATGGATATCTCCTCCTTTGTAACCGACCTTGTGTAACCCTAACCCTCTCCGGTGTCTATATAAACCGAAGGGTTTTAGTCCGTAGGACAACAATCACAACATACAATCATACCATAGGCTACCTTCTAGGGTTTAGCCTCTCTGATCTCGTGGTAGATCTACTCTTGTAACACCCATATCATCAATATTAATCAAGCAGGACGTAAGGTTTTACCTCCATCAAGAGGTCCCGAACCTGGGTAAAACTTCGTGTCCCTTGCCTCCTGTTACCATCCGGCCTAGACGCACAGTTCGGGACCCCCTACCCGAGATCCGCCGGTTTTGACACCGACATTGGTGCTTTCATTGAGAGTTCCTCTGTGTCGTTGCCGTTAGGCTTGATGGCTCCTACTATCATCGATAGCGATGCGGTCCAGGGCGAGACTTTTCTCCCCGGACAGATCTTCGTATTCGGCGGCTTTGTACCACGGGCTAATTCGCTTGGCCATCTGGAGCAGATTGAAAGCTACGCACCTAGCCATCAGGTCAGATTTGGAAGTTTGAACTACACGGCCGACATCCGCGGAGACTTGATCTTCGACGGATTCGAGCCACAGCCGGGCGCGCCGCACTGTCGCGATGGGTATGGCCTAGCTCTGCCACCGAACTGTACCCCAGAAGCCGCGCCCGCATCAGCTCCGACCCTTAGTTCGGGGCCAACTGCGCCAATCGAGGACGGGTGGTTAGACACCGCCTCAGGGGCTGCAGTCTCAACGGCGATCGAGCCAAACACCAGCATAATCCTCTGCGCAGCTCGTGACTCCAAGGTGCCGGACTCTTTTTCTGACTCTGAACCGCCCGTGCCCCTGCCAATCAAATCTGATTGGGCGCCGATCATGGAATTCACTACCACGGATATCTTTCAGCACTCGCCCTTCGACGACATTCTGAATTCACTAAGGTCTCTCTCTTTTTCAGGAGAGCCCTGGCCGGATTATGGCCAACAGGATTGGGATTCGGACGACGAAGAAATTCGACGCCCACCCACCACCCACTTAATAGCCACTATCGATGACTCAACCGACATGCTCGACTTCGGCTCTGAAGATATCGACGGTATGGACGACGATGCAGGAGGCAAAGAGGAACCACCGCTTCATCATATGACGTATGCATGGTGGACACACCAAAAGAAGACAATGACGAGGAACGAAAGGACGCACCAAAGGCTTGTTCCCTTGAGAAGCAGTCAAAGCGGCGGCGCAAGCGTCGCCCCAAATCCCGCCTCGTTAGAAATAACGATCATACAGACTGTCGGTGTACTAGAGTAGGGGTACCCTAGTATCCCGAACTCGTGCACGGGCAGTTGCAGCACCCCGCGGCAAGGCTTGCCGGGTGACCGCCAAGAGCCTCCGTGGTTCCCTTGAAGACCATTCAAGATCCAAGTACACAAACCAAGGCCCCGACAAGAGGAGCTTGCCGGGAGGGCCAACCAAGGCCCCGGCAAGAGGATCTTGCCGGGAAGAGCCAAGGCCCCGGCAAGAGGAGTTTGCCGGGAAGGCCAACCAAGGCCCCGGCAAGAGGATCTTGCCGGGAAGAGACAAGACCCCGGCAAGAGGAGCTTGCCGGGAAGGCCACTCAAGGCATACCAAGAAAGCTTGCCGCGACGCGCCCTGCGTCCCGGCAAGATCCGGCGAGCGACAAGCTTCCGGACGCGACAAGACGACAGCCGCGGCAAGGAGCTTGCCGCGGGAAACCACCACTTCGTGCCCGCGCTCCAGCACACCTGCTAACGTGTCGCTCTAGGACTCTCCCAAGCACACGTGGCAGGAGGCCGTGCAGCTAGGGGTACGTGGTGGCAAGCGGAGATGAAGAGAAGCCCATCGTGGCAAACGGTGGCGCTCCTAACGGTCACCTTTTGCACTGTTTAGGAGACTCAGACAGGCATTTAATGCCCTTGTCCCCCTGCCGTCAGAGTTAGGTAGGGTGCACTGTATCCACAGTAGCGGTAGCTGCACCTACCACATCCTTTTCCATTTTTACCCTCCTAGTCTACGTTGCCACCTGTGGGTGACCCCTTGAGAGTATAAAAGGAGGCCCAAGCGCAATGTAGGGGGGGTTGGGCCGGTTCGGCTCATTCGAGACACCAGAAACACTCTCACGCTCAATCTGGTAGCGTCGATCGCTCCTGAGCAAAGAGTCAATACACACAAACAAGCAGCAGTAGGGTTTTACGCATCCGTGCGGCCCGAAGCTGGGTAAAACCGCCCGCGTGTACTGCCTCGATCCGCTCTTTGTGCGCTCTCCGCCTCCCACCGAACCGAAAGGGGCCCTGTCCCCATAGGTGTTGGTGGATCAGCACCCCCCCAACATCTTTGGCGCGCCAGGTAGGGGGATGCTTCGGCGGCAGCTATTCCGTCCACGTCAAGGCTCAGCTGTTCTTCATCGTCATGGCTCCTAAGAAGCGGGCGAGCAAAAGAACGGCGCCAGTGCGGCAACAGAAAAGCTAAGTCGTGCGAAACTTTAGATATTTCCTTTCTATATAAAGTTATCCGCCTCGGAGATCTTGTTCTTTGTACGGAAAACCTGTGCACGAAGGAATCAACTCGTAGCTAGTTGCGCCCTTACTTTGTTTCGAGTCCGCTCAACAACTTAAGTGAGCTGCTAGCGCCCTTACTTTGCTTCGAGTCCGCTCAGCAACTTAAGTGAGCCGCTAGCGCCCTTACTTTGTTTCGAGCCCGCTCAACAACTTAAGTGAGCTGCAACTAGGTGCGACAAGGTTGCTTGTCGGTAGCGACCCCGCCAGCAGGCTGCTGAAGTTCCGCACTCGGCGCTCGCGGCAAGGGTGCCTGCACCGGCAAGTTTCCCTAGAAAGCGTAGGGTGGACGTACAAAGAGAGGTTGAACAGGAAGATAGCATGCACTATTTATTTGAGATTTCTGCATAGACCTGTATGCCAAGGAGCCTTCTCGGGGCTAGTTGCGCTCCATGTTGCCTCGAGTCCGCTCGGCAACTTGTGCGGTTGCGCTAGAACCAAGAAGGTAAACCTTTCCGGGAGGCGATGTTCCCGAATAGCCGCTAAGGGCCCGTTCCCTCAAGCGCTGCTGGCTGGATCATACGCACCGGAAAGCATTCCAGCAGGCATAGGGAATATGTAGTAGAAGTCAAAATTTGCAAGCGAGTTAAGTGCACTTCAGATGCTAATCACTTGTCATGTTTGAACGCAGTTATGGCCCGGGGGCTGGCAACGCCCTTAGGACCAATCTTTTTGGTGTCAAGAACGATGAAGTTCTTCGCCATAAGCCTTTCCGGCAACGATCTTGCCGGGAGCCGGTGTCAAGAACGACGAAGTTCTTCGCCATAAGCCTTTCCGGCAACGATCTTGCCGGGAGCCGGTGTCAAGAACGACGAAGTTCTTCGCCATAAGCCTTTCCGGCAACATCTTGCCGGGAGCCGGTGTCAAGAACGACGAAGTTCTTCACCATAAGCCTTTCCGGCAACGATCTTGCCGGGAGCCGGTGTCAAGAACGACGAAGTTCTTTGCCATA
>NC_057800.1:398695841-398704398 GCF_018294505.1 Triticum aestivum | reverse complement strand
TGGAAGCCGGCATCGAGAACGTCAAAGTTCTCTGCCGAAGATAAAAGCCTTCCTGGCAACAAGCTTGCCGGAAGCCGGCATCGAGAACGTCAAAGTTCTCTGCCGAATATAAAAGCCTTCCTGGCAACAAGCTTGCCGGAAGCCGGCATCGAGAACGTCAAAGTTCTCTGTCGAAGATAAAAGCCTTCCTGGAAACAAGCTTGCCGGAAGCCGGCATCGAGAACGTCGAAGTTCTCTGCCAAAGATAAAAGCCTTCCTGGCAACAAGCTTGCCGGAAGCCGGCATCGAGAACGTCAAAGTTCTCTGCCGAAGATAAAAGCCTTCCCGGCAAGCCAGTATCGCTGGGGGCTGCGAGTGCCAAGAATCGTCCACGGCAAACCAGAGTTGCCGGGGGCTGCAATATCAGATAAGTCTTTTATCCCTCATCATGCATCCTCTTATAGACTGGGGAATACGAAACCACGTTTCTTCCCGAAAATTGCCGTGCTCCCTCAACTCTAGGCCCTGGGGCTCGTTCTCGGGGCCAAGTTTGGTCGTAGTCGCGGCCGCAAAGGGACGAAACGGGGAGACCGCACCCACCTCGTTCCTGCCTCCGTCAAAAGCGTGAGAAAGGTCGAGCGACGTGGGAAGGCGGCAAGGCCTGTTGCCGGGAGATGAAATGTCTGTCCGAGGGATACCAAGGATTTGCTCCTTGGCGTGGGTTCAACTCGTGAGACAAATAACCCGGCAAGCATCCCCTTTTCATTAAAAAACATTCCACTCAGGTACAGTCCATAGAGGATGAAAAACATGAAAGAGAGGATTACAAGTTTTAGATACAGCTAAGGCCCGAAGGCTTACAAATTAATCCCTTTCCTGTCCCTCTCCTCAGGAGGCAGGTCAAGGAGGCGAAAAGGGCAAAAGGAGCGCCTAGGCGAGCTACGGGTGCCAGAAGACACCAAGAGAACATCCCGGGGGCCGTCCGAAGGCTGGACGGCGATGGCGGCGCTGGAAGTGGGGCTCGAAGATGGGGCGGCAGGACGTCAGCACGCTGTCGAGGGCACCACGCCCTCGTACTCCGACCTGACGGCCTTGTCGCCAGCGCTCTTCCCCTTCCGCAGCCTCCCTACGCCAGCCGCCCAAGGAGACGACCCCGGGGAGTTCAAGAAGCCGGCGATGCGGATGATGGGGTCGCCGGTGCCGCGCAAAGCGGCGCCCGACGCCTAGTCGGACCCGCTGCTCCGCCGCCCGCTACCTTCATCGTCGCTGTCGCTCCCCTCCTCGTCGCTCTCGCTCGAGGAGGAGCCTTCGCTGTCGGATGAGCTGTCCACGCAGCACTTCGCCCGAGTGCCGAAGCACCCGAAGGCCTTGACGGAGAGGAGATCGCCCTCCATCAACTTAAAATGGAGGGTAAACCCCTCCGTCAAGCTGTGGATGCGGGCGAACGTCTTCCACCCTCAATCAAGATACATCACATTAGGGGCTGGGAATGCAACGCGGACTCGCGTGCCGCTGATCCCACAGCCCCTCATGTGCAGTCTCAGTGTCTCGGGCGGGTCCAACTCCATCGCACGCGCAAACGGAGCTGGAAGCCGGAGGCGACGACGAGGCGCCCGGCGCAGCCTGACGAAGAACTCGCAAGGGTCGTCCCCTATATGGACCGCCGTGGGGAGAGGAGCCGCCGGCGGAGGTGAAGCTGACGCGCCGCCCCGTCCGCCTCTTCCCCGAGCTCCTCGACCTCGTCCTCGACCTCGTCCGCAACCTCTCCCCCTCCCTCTTCCCCTTATGGCTGGCTCTGCCACTGCGGGCGCGGAAGAGGGAGAGATGCGCTGTCTGGCGGCGACCCTCGTCGCCACCGACGAAGGGCCTGGGTTCCCTTTCTCCATGGCGGATGAGAGAAAGGGGAGCAGAAGCTGAAGAAAGGAGAAGATGAGACAGTGCGGGTTTCTGTGCTCCCATCCCGCTCTTTATAAAGGAGCGAGGTGGGGGCTCGGCCGCCCCGCTCAGCGAATCAAGGCACGGGAAGGGCAGGGAGTCGGGGCCAACCCGCTGCCTCTGCTCGCGACGGCCCAGTTTTCCACTCCACCGTCCGTGACCCCAAGCGCATGGAAGCCGCGTGGCGGGGATGCAGAACCAAGGCGACAGATGAGGCTGCCTCGCTCCGCCCCGTGATCGCAGGGAGTGGGCGTCCCGAAAACCGTGCACCGGCCCCGTCCAGTAAATGCACCACGCCCCCACGCCTACCTCCGTTCAGGGAGGAGGGCGTGAACCGTCCTCATCATCGTGGCCTGACGCATGCTCGAGGGGCTTAGCCCCGCGCACGCCGCCCGCGTCACCCACGACGTCGCGTTTGACGCGTGCCGTTCTGGGCGTGCGCAGTGGGAGCGGAGAGATATGCGGCGTGACCTAGGCCGCGCGTGCCCGTGACTGTTTTGGGCCTGGCCCAACAGCGCTCGGCACCGTGTATGGCCCAGGCCCGGGGGCTCCTGTCGGTGTACTAGAGTAGGGGTACCCTAGTATCCCGAACTTGTGCACGGGCAGTTGCAGCACCCCGCGGCAAGGCTTGCTGGGTGACCGCCAAGACCCTCCGTGGTTCCCTTGAAGACCATTCAAGATCAAAGTACACAAACCAAGGCCCCGGCAAGAGGAGCTTGCCGGGAGGGCCAACCAAGGCCCCGGCAAGAGGATCTTGCCGGGAAGAGCCAAGGCCCCGGCAAGAGGAGCTTGCCGGGAAGGCCAACCAAGGCCCCGGCAAGAGGATCTTGCCAGGAAGAGACAAGACCCCGGCAAGAGGAGCTTGCCGGGAAGGCCACTCAAGGCATACCAAGAAAGCTTGCCGCGACGCGCCCTGCGTCCCGGCAAGATCCGGCGAGCGACAAGCTTCCGGACGCGACAAGACGACGGCCGCGGAAAGGAGCTTGCCGCGGGAAACCACCACTTCGTGCCCGCGCTCCAGCACACCTGCTAACGTGTCGCTCTAGGACTCTCCCAAGCACACATGGCAGGAGGCCGTGCAGCTAGGGGTACGTGGTGGCAAGCGGAGATGAAGAGAAGCCCATCGTGGCAAACGGTGGCGCTCCTAACGGTCACCTTTTGCACTGTTTAGGAGACTCAGACAGGCATTTAATGCCCTTGTCCCCCTACCGTCAGAGTTAGGTAGGGTGCACTGTATCCACAGTAGCGGTAGCTGCACCTACCGCATCCTTTTCCATTTTTACCCTCCTAGTCTACGTTGCCACCTGTGGGTGACCCCTTGAGAGTATAAAAGGAGGCCCAAGCGCAACGTAGGGGGGGTTGGGCCGGTTCGGCTCATTTGAGACACCAGAAACACTCCCACGCTCAGTCTGGTAGCGTCGATCGCTCCTGAGCAAAGATTCAATACACACAAACAAGCAGCAGTAGGGTTTTACGCATCCGTGCGGCCCGAAGCTGGGTAAAACCGCCCGCGTGTACTGCCTCGATCCGCTCTTTGTGCGCTCTCCGCCTCCCACCGAACCGAAAGGGGCCCTGTCCCCATAGGTGTTGGTGGATCAGCACCCCCCGACACAGACCCAGCGTTGGAGCAGGGCGAACCACTGCCAGACCACGGCAATACGGAGAATCAAAACGAACAAACCAATTCTTTCAAAGATAATAGTCCGGACGACATAACGCCGGACAAAGGCTTGTTGCCACCGCGAGGAGTCTGAAAAAGCAGAAGCAAAGGCTCAAGGCTGCGCAAGACACACTCCAAATCAGATGGAGTAAAGTACTCAACACAGCAGCGAGGTACGGCGACAATCGCCCCACGAAGAGCTACCCGAAGCGGAAGTTGGTACCTGAATTCGATGAAGAGGCCTCAGACCCCCCACAACCAAAAATCAAAACAGCCACATGGCCGGATAGACGACCTCACGGCCAACATCGAGTGGCAAACAATGCCCTCACAAGCCAATACGTGATCCACGCGAGGGCTCGCACCAAAGGACGACACAACCAGATCCATCTATGGACCACGCAAGCGCGCCCCAGCATACAACGTAACAAAACAAACATTCGAACAATGCGGTACACCCAGATACAGGGGTGCCGCACACCCCCTATGTTTCTGTTGGAAATATGCCCTAGAGGCAATAATAAATTAGTTATTATTATATTTCCTTGTTCATGATAATCGTTTATTATCCATGCTAGAATTGTATTGATAGGAAACTCATATACATGTGTGGATACATAGACAACACCATGTCCCTAGTAAGCCGCTAGTTGACTAGCTCGTTGATCAATAGATGGTTACGGTTTCCTGACCATGGACATTGGATGTCGTTGATAACGGGATCACATCATTGGGAGAATGATGTGATGGACAAGACCCAATCCTAAGCCTAGCACATAGATCATGTAGTTTGTTTGCTAAAGCTTTTCTAATGTCAAGTATCATTTCCTTAGACTATGAGATAGTGCAACTCCCAAATACCGTAGGAATACTTTGGGTGTGCAAAGCGTCAGAACGTAACTGGGTGGCTATAAAGGTACACTACAGGTATCTCCGAAAGTGTCTGTTGGGTTGGCACGAATCGAGACTGGGATTTGTCACTCTGTGTGACGGAGAGGTATCTCTGGGCCCACTCGGTAGGACATCATCATAATGTGCACAATGTGATCAAGGAGTTGATCACGGGATGATGTGTTACGGAACGAGTAAAGAGACTTGCCGGTAACGAGATTGAATAAGGTATCGGGATACCGACGATCGAATCTCGGGCAAGTACAATACCGCTAGACAAAGGGAATTGTATACGGGATTGATCGAATCCTCGACATCGTGGTTCATCCGATGAGATCATCGTGGAACATGTGGGAACCAACATGGGTATCCAGATCCCGCTGTTGGTTATTGACCGGAGAACGTCTCGGTCATGTCTGCATGGTTCCCGAACCCGTAGGGTCTACACACTTAAGGTTCGATGACGCTAGGGTTATAAAGGAAGTTTGTATGTGGTTACCGAATGTTGTTCGGAGTCCCGGATGAGATCCCGGACGTCACGAGGAGTTCCGGAATGGTCTGGAGGTAAAGATTTATTGTCAGGACCCCGACTCAATGTCACATTGATCTAGCCCGTAACACCTCATATCACTTTGCGGCCTCACGCACGGTATTCCCACGGGTGTCGCCTTACCTTTGCCCGGGACCGTTTGCGCCTTTTGGCTCACGTATATGATGATGTCGCTAGCATCCATATGATAAGGAGCCCGGGCTGACATGGCTAGTCGTAAACCCAAAGTGGCACAAACTTACAGGGACAGGCATCCATGACCCAGCATTGAACGTGTCGGTCATCAGCGGGTGAATCCAGGCTGTAGCACTGGGCTAGCAGGACTCCGGTGAACCGGGCTGTAGCGGGCTAACAGGACTCCGGTATTCATCGCGTGACATTTCCCCGAAGGGACAGACACAGGAACGAAGAAGGACACATGCCGGCCAGCCTAAGTGTTCCGAAGCAGTAGCAAGCTACCATGGCTCGGTGGAAACACTAGGAGACATTTCCCGGTAAGAGAGGCTACTAAAGATAAACAACTAGATAGTCAGATCCCACACATACCAAGCATTTCAATATCATACACACAATATGCTCGATATGTGCAAATACAACATGGCATCACAACATGACTCTACGACTCAAGTATTTTATTCAATAGGCTCCGAGGAGCGAGATATTACAAACATGGGTCTCATGACCCAACACTCAGAGCATACAAGTCAAAGCACAAGCGGAAGCTTAACATTTCTGAGTACAGACAACTATAAATGAAAAAGGCTGAAAAGCCTGACTATCTACCAGATCCTGCCGAGGGCACAAGATCGTAGCTGAGGTAACAAGCTAAGCATCGAAGTCCATGCAGAACTACTAGTGAGACTGAAGTCTCTCTGCAAAAACATAAATTAAGCAACGTGAGTACAAATGTACCCAGCAAGACTTACATCAGATCTAACTACATATGCATCATTATCAACAAAGGGGGTGGTGGAGTTTAACTGCAGCAAGCCAGCTTTGACTCGGTGGCTATCCTGAACTACGACTGCAATGTAACTCTTTGAGGTGGCGCACACGAGTCCACATATTCACCATATCAATACACCACTATGGATCCGCTCCCGTCTCCCTACGAGAACGCCATCCATAGCACTCATGCTTATCTTGCGTATTTTAGAGTATCCACTTTCACTTGTCTATGAACTATGCAAGGGGTCCAAGTTTCCATATCCGAGGAATCTGGCTATTCGAATAGATAATGATAACCCTGCAGGGGTGTACTTCTTCACACACGCTCCCGCCACTTATCGCCCTGTACACGTCATGTACCTCGGCAACCTTCAAGCGGAAGCCGGGCGAGGGAGTCGGCCACGACCTGACTAACCAAACAAGTCTCTCGTCCAGGTTTATCGCCTATTCGGGTTCCATCCGCAAGGAGATCCGGCCAGGGTGTCGCTCACGGCCCCAAACGATGTGAGCAGGGTTCCCAAGCCCACCATCCGGGTGCTACTTGGTACACCGGGCCACTGTGCCTAGTCTGTCCCAAGCCCACCTGTACCGGGTGCCACTTGGTAGACTACTAACACTACCTACAAACACCAGAAACTAGTTGCAACTCCTGGACAGAGATCAAGTTGATTAATAAGTCGAGAGGGGCACTTAAGCATTCCAATGTGTGGTAGTAGCTGGTCATGGATCACAAACACAGAACTCAGTTCCTGAGGACGGCTGCAATGAGATAACCCACCATGTACTCCTACATGGCCTCTCACCGCTACCTTTACCAAATCGTGTTCACACACTTAGCTCTCAACAGTAGGACATGTTTATACACCTCCGATTCATTCCCGATGAATCAGACCTGACTCAACTCTAAGCAATAGCAGGCATGACAAACAAGCATGAATGAGTAGGCACATCAGGGCTCAAACAACTCCTACTCATGCTAGTGGGTTTCATCTATTTACTGTGGCAATGACAGGTCATGCAAAGGATAAAGGGGTTCAGCTACCGCAGCAAGTAACAAATATGTCGTTGTTGTCCTAATGCAGTAAAAGAGAGCAGGAGCGGGAGAGTGGGATTTTATCGGAATGAACAAGGGGTTTTGCTTGCCTGGCACTTCTGAAGATAATATAGCTCTTCATCGGTGTCATCGACCACATCGCCGGTACACGTCTATCGAGAGGGGACAATTACCGGCAAACAAGGAAGAACACAATCAATGCAATGCGACAATATGATGCATGAATGTGACATGGCAATATGATGTGATTTGTGCTGATGCAACTAAACCAGATTAAATGAAGTTGGTTTGAATCCAAGATTCAAATTCAAACTCCACATGTGGTTATTTAAATGCCATTTAATTGAATTGTCCTAAACAGTGGTCATAAGTTGTTCTAACATGCACGAAAATAGTACAGATGGATAGATTGGATTTTTCTGATCATTTTTCATATATAATTTATCTCATTTGAAGTTACGGTTGATTTTCTATGAATTTTAGAAGTTTATACAATTTTCTGGAATTTTCTGAATAAAAATAAATCCAGAAAACATTACTGCGTCAGCCTGACATCGTCATGACGTCAGCAGGTCAACAGGGGCTGGTCCGGGTCAAACCTGACCAGTGGGGTCCACTGGTCAGTGACTGGGGCTGGTTAGTGCCAATGACAGGTGGGGCCGGGTCAACAGACACGTCAGCAAGTCAATACTGACGTGTGGGGTCGGTCAACATGTGACGTGGCCAGGTCAAACTGACCTGTGGGCCCGTGCGGGTTAGTTTAATCTAAACACAGATAAAACCTGGGTTAGTTAGGGCGTGGGGCCCAGGTGTCAGTGAGCTAGGAGGTTGGTTAGTGGGGCTGTTAGCTGCTAATGACGGGCCACGTCATCTCGCCGGAGTCTCGCCGGCGGTGACCTCGAACCGCGGCGGAGTTCGCTCGGAACTCGCCAGAGTCGACGGATCGACGCGCCAGGGGCACCAGAGGATAGCCCGTGCCCGTGCGCATCTAGGGGGACCAACGAGAGGTGCGGGGGTGGCCGGAGTTCGCCAGAGTGGAACCCGCGGCGGCTGCCGGAGTTCGGGCAATCTCGGGGTGGCGTTACAGAGCACGGGAGGAGGCGTTGTGGGTGTCTACGGGTTCATGCGATCGTGCTGAGCATGATGGTGGGCTCGGCAACGAGCTGCGGTGGCTGTGGCCACGGTCACGCCATGGCCGGCGGCGAGAAGCTCTCGGCCGCGGTGGGAGATGGGGCTAGGGGGCGAGAACGGAGGGGGCGAGCACAGGAGAAGCAGCGGAGGCTCACAGCGGATCCATTCAAGGCGGAGACGAGGCCGGGGACCGTCCGGAGCCGACGAATCGGGCGACGGCGACCGGCGGGTCCGAGGAGGGGAAAAACGTCGGGGCGGCGCTTCGGGGGCTTCTGGAGGGGCGTGGCTCGGTGAGGTGGGTCGAGGATGGAGTGACGGAGCTTGTGGGCTAGTCGGGGAAGCGAGGGAGGCCCGGTGGCCGTGGTGGCAGTGGACGGCGGCGACGAGCTCCGCTCGGTGGCTGCGTGCG
>NC_057800.1:398630108-398695478 GCF_018294505.1 Triticum aestivum | reverse complement strand
GGGGGGGGGAGGAGCGAGGAGAGTGAGAGAGGGAGCCAGGGGCTGCGTGGCGATGCTAGAAGGGCCGTGGCGTCGCGGTGGAAGCAGGAGGTGCCCGGGGAAGCAGGAGGTGGCCGAGGCAGCGTCGGCGCCCGTCGGCCACGCGCGCTGCCTACTGGCGCGGGAAGACGACAGGGGGGACGCCTGGTGGGCTGGGCCGCACCGGTGGGCTGCCAGCACAGGAGCTGGGCCGGTTGCTGGCGCCAGGTAAGTGCTCTCTGCTCTGTTTTATTCTTCTGTTTTCTTTTATTAATATCTTTTGCCATTGTTTTGAATTTAAACAAATTCAAACAATGCCAAAAACTCCTCTGAATATTTTTATTTTGCTAGATGGACTTTTCCAAAAGCTCATAAAATATTTCAGGGGTATTTGAAATTATATTCTAATTATATGAATATAATTCAAATTCAAATAGCTAATGATTTAAATTCAAAGTCCCAAAAATAAATCCTTAAAAATGTTCAATATTTTGGTTGGGACCAGAACCCTTGCCAAAAATTATCAAACATTTAAGAAGAGCATTTTGGAACAATGAATGAGATTTTAGGGTTTTTTCCCTTCTTTTATTTAAGTTTTTGAGGCTTCCAAATTTCCTCAGTTCAAGTTTCAAAATTTAAACATGATGCAAACACTAGGCAGCACCAGAAGCTAGGGATGTGACAACTCACCCCCACTAAACAAGAATCTCGACCCGAGATTCAAGTGTAGGGTAAGACGAAGGGGAACGCAACCTAACACAATCTTCACGATCCAGGTTGCACTTCAAAAGAACATTGATTTGATCACCATCATTGTCTTGATGTCTTGCTCCGAGAATGCCAACCGACATGACAACGAGAGGGGAAAGAAAACTCTAGAAGGATCGAACTTCTCGAAGGTCGAACAACTCACGGAATGAGACATAGAACCATCTCTCGGGTTGAGACACGAGATACACATCAAGAGGGGTGGAAAGAAACGGATGACGAAGGTTCACTAGGTGGACAACAATTCCACACTTAAGAAGGTGGTAAACGATTGTCAACATAGCGAGGAGTTGAGTTTCCATGATGCCACAGCGGGACATCCTGGAGGAGGGTGATTCACAGATTATTACCTTAAGTGGCAAAAATAATTACCTTTGATTCAGAGATCATTGAAACTCTTTATACCAGTCTAAGGCAATTCACAATCGATCATTTGAAGGAGTCCGGGAGAATGGCATACCCGGATTAGAATGGATGATGTGGATTACCTTGTTGAAGACAACACAAGGGACGATTTTGCTTATCATCGGAAATGGGTGGGACCCAAGATAGGATGGCACAATGACGGTGCAAGCTGGGAACAAAATGCAAATGCTGGGAATGATTCTGGTAACTGGGGAAGAACCCAACAATAGAGAGTGAATTCACTGTTTGAAAAGGTCATAGCATTGCCGAGGAAACTGAGAGCAAACCTAGTTAGTGCCGATGGTAACACCTAACGCTTGTGCGTGCTCTCAAGAACTTGAGCATTTCCATAATCATCAAGATTTTACCAATATCCGTGTCAAGGATCCTGGCAACACAACTTGCTACCATGATGAATGATGATGGATGATGCAGATGCAAAGAAAGATAACACTTTCTCAGATTTCACCCTTGGCGGGGCCAAGGAAATAAAATCTGGATGATCGACCGAGAGACATTTAGCACTCCGCTTCTAATGTTCTCCTTGATGTGCTAGTGTAACCCATTCATAGAAATGGTCTGGTATCTAGAACATCAAGTAAAGGTCGGACTCCGGAAACACAAAAATCCATAAGGAACAACTAGGGAGGTAAATCCTACGAAATCCTTATGGGGAGTTGGCCAACTTCTGCAAACAAGATACTAAAATAATAGGTCTTCCGGCTGGGTGTGTTGGCCATGACATCCACTTTACCGGCTATCGAGGGACCAATATTATAGTTCTTGGGAAATGTTCCAACCATCATATCTGCCTGAGATTCAGATCTGGTTGGTGTCAGGACATTCCAGACTCATCAAGTCTAGGAAGACAAATGAAAGTTGGCAACACAAATCGACGAGATGACGTTGCGAGATTCTTGGGTAATGAACTACGATAGCAAGCTCCAAAACATGAGCTGGTTCTGCTACAAACATGTGAACACGTTGTCCCAGACAAAACATTATCACATGGTAGTCTTACAATAAAACACTACCGAGTTCAGGTGGGGAACCATAATCGAGGATATTGAAGTCCTTGCATAAGGCATGCTCTTAAGAAGGAACTTCCTTTCCTTGAACAAATCAATCAGTGGCTTGGTGTGCTAGGGGATACATATGGAATGAAGATGATCAGTCTTTCAGACCATAGAATACTTCGCACATGCATGACTGACTTGGGATGATTCTAGAGGAGCAAAAACAAACTTCCTCGAATTCACGGCGGCAACTTACATCAAATGCACATGAATTAGAGAAAGTCACTTCTTACATCCGACATATGCTTCATGAGCTAGCATGAAGAAATGCTTTCAAAAGTTTCCAACACTAGCTTAATGTTCAACAAAATCATGGAGGAGACAAGGATGTTGTCGATGGGCTCAACAACAATTCATCCAGGTTTCCATATAAAAGGAATTCCATAGTTAAGTGAATACGGTGATAGCATTGGTCAGACCCGAAAGATATAATGGTGTATGCTCGAGGAACAACCACGAGTAAAACAACATTACGAATATCGTTGGTTCTGATTTGATTTGACGATAGCCCATACTCAAATCAAAGGTTTGGGTAAGATAATAGATCCAACAATTGATCACGAGGATCAACCAATAAAGATATCATCTATCTTCAACACACACACACACACACAAGATATCCCTTAAGATGAACTAACTCGGACAAGCTTCCATATTCCAACTCTCCAAGTTGTTGTAGAGCTTAGCCAACTAGCTCAGGGGTACCCAACACAGATTCTTGGAGAAAGGGTGGTTTACAGGATAAACCAACTTGATCACGAGCTCAACATAACAGTCAGGTGACAACCTGGTGATACTTTCGAGAAGATATTCGGAAAATCACGAACCACCAATATGTTATTAAGCTCGAGAATGACCTTGCTTTTCAGGGCAAGACGATATTATCAACAGAGCAAGGTATTGACACAATCCCAACTCATTGATCAGAGGGTGCACCAGAAATAAGGACTAGGTAGCACGATCAGTCTTAGAATGATGACTTAATAATCAGCACGCTAAGAATGAGGTTATTGTCCATTTAACTACCAAGCAACGGAGTTGCTAGCAGTATTGATTTCACACATCACGATTCACTTGTCGACATTCCGGTTGCAACAACACGGGGACCGAGAAATGAATAATGATGGCGAGAAGTATCACTGCACCAAGAATTCATAAGATGATGTGTAATTCCTATGACTTTCTTGACATAAAGAGGGTAATACTTCAAGGTAGAACAGAACAAAAACTGGATTAGCATTTTGATCTGTGGAGTACAATTGTTTTGACCCAATCCTAGATATGGATGAGGTACTGGAGTTTGTTTCTCCTAGTCATTCCGGAATAGAATGGCTTGACGGACCACAAGAGTAATAGGTATCGATGAACGAATGCACGCATACTCTTGACTATCAAATGATAGACAGGGGTCAGAATACAACTAAGAGGGACAACTCAAAGAACATATAATTTTCTGAGTTGTGGATGCATAGATTAGTATGTCGAACCAAGTTTAACATGTTTCTTCCGGATAATCCATGCGGAAAGGTAGAACTGGCAGAGTCACAATATATAATGGAGAACTCATCAAGAGCACTCTGGTTGTGACCGTTCAGTTCAACGAGGAACTTCTGCCATAAGTAGTTCATGGTATTTGGAAGAAGAAGATACCACAGACTTCAAGGACTATCGCAAAGGTTACTAATATCCAAGGAACTAGCAATTACTATCAACATGAAGTAAGTAGGGTGAATCTTGGTTCGAAAACACAGGAATAGAATGCCTACTAGCTAACTGGCATCACGGGATGCTTACAAGAATGATGGCCAGAATCATCACACTAGGACACAAATCATGGCTAAATTACTAGATGATCCCCTAAGACACCTAGGGTCATAATACTAGCTCCAACATATATGTCAAGGCAATAAAGTACCTCAACTCACTGATTTGTGTGATTAATCTGACCAAAGGCACATCGGAAACAGGAGGAAGGGATTTGCAAATGCGTCCGACTATTTAGAAACCTGGGATGACTCGGACAGCGTAACGGCTGTAAATGCTCAGAAAAGACTTGAGATATTCACAAAAATGGTGGCATAACCACTTGGAAGCACAATATCAAGGTTTCGAGATCAACAGTTAACGTACGGAAGTAGTAGAAACTGAACTCAAGCTTAAATCCAACAATCTTATAAGTCTACGGATTAGTAACACGTGATCCTGATAGAAAGAAGAGATAGCCTAGCTCTTAATCCCCGTAGGAAAGATAAGATGACTCAGATCAGAAGGGCATAAGGTATAAGGAGTAAAAAGAGCCTTACATTCCATCCCACAATCAATTCCCTTATATAACTAAAGAATTTCTAGACTCAACTTCGACCAGTTTGGCTTGGTAATCCTACAGGCAGTCAAGCTCTGATACCAAAGCTGTCAGGACCCCGACTCAATGTAACATCGATCTAGCCTGTAACACCTCATACCACTTTGCGGCCTCACGCACGGTATTCCCACGGGTGTCGCCTTACCTTTGCCCAGGACCGTTTGCGCCTTTTGGCTCACGTATATGATGATGTCGCTAGCATCCATATGATAAGGAGCCCGGGCTGACATGGCTAGTCGTAAACCCAAAGTGGCACAAACTTACAGGGACAGGCATCCATGACCCAGCATCGAACGTGTCGGTCATCAGCGGGTGAATCCAGGCTGTAGCACTGGGCTAGCAGGACTCCGGTGAACCGGGCTGTAGCGGGCTAACAGGACTTCGGTATTCATCGCGTGACATTTCCCCGAAGGGACAGACACAGGAACGAAGAAGGACACATGCCGGCCAGCCTAAGTGTTCCGAAGCAGTAGCAAGCTACCATGGCTCGGTGGAAACACTAGGAGACATTTCCCGGTAAGAGAGGCTACTAAATATAAACAACTAGATAGTCAGATCCCGAACATACCAAGCATTTCAATATCATGCACACAATATGCTCGATATGTGCAAATACAACATGGCATCACAACATGACTCTACGACTCAAGTATTTTATTCAATAGGCTCCGAGGAGCGAGATATTACAAACATGGGTCTCATGACCCAACACTCAGAGCATACAAGTCAAAGCACAAGCGGAAGCTTAACATGTCTGAGTACAGACAACTATAAATGAAAAAGGCTGAAAAGCCTGACTATCTACCAGATCCTGCCGAGGGCACAAGATCGTAGCTGAGGTAACAAGCTAAACGTCGAAGTCCATGCGGAACTACTAGTGAGACTGAAGTCTCTCTGCAAAAACATAAATTAAGCAACGTGAGTACAAATGTACCCAGCAAGACTTACATCAGATCTAACTACATATGCATCATTATCAACAAAGGGGGTGGTGGAGTTTAACTGCAGCAAGCCAGCTTTGACTCGGTGGCTATCCTGAACTACGACTGCAATGTAACTCTTTGAGGTGGCGCACACGAGTCCACATATTCACCATATCAATACACCACTATGGATCCGCTCCCGTCTCCCTACGAGAACGCCATCCATAGCACTCACGCTTATCTTGCGTATTTTAGAGTATCCACTTTCACTTGTCTATGAACTATGCAAGGGGTCCAAGTTTCCATATCCGAGGAATCCGGCTATTCGAATAGATAATGATAACCCTGCAGGGGTGTACTTCTTCACACACGCTCCCGCCACTTATCGCCCTGTACACGTCATGTACCTCGGCAACCTTCAAGCGGAAGCCGGGCGAGGGAGTCGGCCACGACCTGACTAACCAAACAAGTCTCTCGTCTAGGTTTATCGCCTATTCGGGTTCCATCCGCAAGGAGATCCGGCCGGGGTGTCACTCACGGCCCCAAACGATGTGAGCAGGGTTCCCAAGCCCACCATCCGGGTGCTACTTGGTACACCGGGCCACTGTGCCTAGTCTGTCCCAAGCCCACCTGTACCGGGTGCCACTTGGTAGACTACTAACACTACCTACAAACACCAGAAACTAGTTGCAACTCCTAGACAGAGATCAAGTTGATTAATAAGTCGAGAGGGGCACTTAAGCATTCCAATGTGTGGTAGTAGCTGGTCATGGATCACAAACACAGAACTCAGTTCCTGAGGACGGCTGCAATGAGACAACCCACCATGTACTCCTACATGGCCTCTCACCGCTACCTTTACCAAATCATGTTCACACACTTAGCTCTCAACAGTAGGACATGTTTATACACCTCCGATTCATTCCCGATGAATCAGACCTGACTCAACTCTAAGCAATAGCAGGCATGACAAACAAGCATGAATGAGTAGGCACATCAGGGCTCAAACAACTCCTACTCATGCTAGTGGGTTTCATCTATTTACTGTGGCAATGACAGGTCATGCAAAGGATAAAGGGGTTCAGCTACCGCAGCAAGTAACAAATATGTCGTTGTTGTCCTAATGCAGTAAAAGAGAGCAGGAGCGGGAGAGTGGGATTTTATCGGAATGAACAAGGGGTTTTGCTTGCCTGGCACTTCTGAAGATAATATAGCTCTTCATCGGTGTCATCGACCACATCGCCGGTACACGTCTATCGAGAGGGGACAATTACCGGCAAACAAGGAAGAACACAATCAATGCAATGCGACAATATGATGCATGAATGTGACATGGCAATATGATGTGATTTGTGCTGATGCAACTAAACCAGATTAAATGAAGTTGGTTTGAATCCAAGATTCAAATTCAAACTCCACATGTGGTTATTTAAATGCCATTTAATTGAATTGTCCTAAACAGTGGTCATAAGTTGTTCTAACATGCATGAAAATAGTACAGATGGATAGATTGGATTTTTCTGATCATTTTTCATATATAATTTATCTCATTTGAAGTTACGGTTGATTTTCTATGAATTTTAGAAGTTTATACAATTTTCTGGAATTTTCTGAATAAAAATAAATCCAGAAAACATTAATGCGTCAGCCTGACATCGTCATGACGTCAGCAGGTCAACAGGGGCTGGTCCGGGTCAAACCTGACCAGTGGGGTCCATTGGTCAGTGACTGGGGCTGGTTAGTGCCAATGACAGGTGGGGCCGGGTCAACAGACACGTCAGCAAGTCAATACTGACGTGTGGGGTCGGTCAACATGTGACGTGGCCAGGTCAAACTGACCTGTCGGCCCGTGGGGGTTAGTTTAATCTAAACACAGATAAAACCTGGGTTAGTTAGGGCGTGGGGCCCAGGTGTCAGTGAGCTAGGAGGTTGGTTAGTGGGGCTGTTAGCTGCTAATGACGGGCCACGTCATCTCACCGGAGTCTCGCCGGCGGTGACCTCGAACCGCGGCGGAGTTCGCTCGGAACTCGCCAGAGTCGACGGATCGACGCGCCAGGGGCACCAGAGGATAGCCCGTGCCCGTGCGCATCTAGGGGGACCAACGGGAGGTGCGGGGGTGGCCGGAGTTCGCCGGAGTGGAACCCGCGGCGGCTGCCGGAGTTCGGGCAATCTCGGGGTGGCGTTATAGAGCACGGAAGGAGGCGTTGTGGGTGTCTATGGGTTCATGCGATCGTGCTGAGCACGATGATGGGCTCGGCAACGAGCTGCGGTGGCTGTGGCCACGGTCACGCCATGGCCGGCGGCGAGAAGCTCTCGGCCGCGGTGGGAGATGGGGCTAGGGGGCGAGAACGGAGGGGGCGAGCACAGGAGAAGCAGCGGAGGCTCACAGCGGATCCATTCGAGGCGGAGACGAGGCCGGGGACCGTCCGGAGCCGACGAATCGGGCGACGGCGACCGGCGGGTCCGAGGAGGGGAAAACGTCGGGGCGGCGCTTCGGGGGCTTCTGGAGGGGCGTGGCTCGATGAGGTGGGTCGAGGATGGAGTGGCGGAGCTTGTGGGCTAGTCGGGGAAGCGAGGGAGGCCCGGTGGCCGTGGTGGCAGTGGACAGCGGCGGCGAGCTCCGCTCGGTGGCTGCGTGCGAGAAACAGAGGAGGGGGAGGGGGAAGGAGCGAGGAGAGTGAGAGAGGGAGCCAGGGGCTGCGTGGCGATGCTAGAAGGGCCATGGCGTCGCGGTGGAAGCAGGAGCTGGCCGGGGAAGCAGGAGGTGGCCGAGGCAGCGTCGGCGCCCGTCGGCCACGCGCGCTGCCTACTGGCGCGGGGAAGACGACAGGGGGGGACGCCTGGTGGGCTGGGCCGCACCGGTGGGCTGCCAGCACAGGAGCTGGGCCGGTTGCTGGCGCCAGGTAAGTGCTCTCTGCTCTGTTTTATTGTTCTGTTTTCTTTTATTAATATCTTTTGCCATTGTTTTGAATTTAAACAAATTCAAACAATGCCAAAAACTCCTCTGAATATTTTTATTTTGCTAGATGGACTTTTCCAAAAGCTCATAAAATATTTCAGGGGTATTTGAAATTATATTCTAATTATATGAATATAATTCAAATTCAAATAGCTAATGATTTAAATTCAAAGTCCCAAAAATAAATCCTTAAAAATGTTCAATATTTTGGTTGGGACCAGAACCCTTGCCAAAAATTATCAAACATTTAAGAAGAGCATTTTGGAACAATGAATGAGATTTTAGGGGTTTTGCCCTTATTTTATTTAAGTTTTTGAGGCTTCCAAATTTCCTCAGTTCAAGTTTCAAAATTTAAACATGATGCAAACACTAGGCAGCACCAGAAGCTAGGGATGTGACATTTATATATGGGAAGTCCTATTTTGGTCGCCGGAAAAGTTTCGGGGTTTATCGGTAACGTACCGGGACCACCGGGAGGGTCCTGGGGGTCCACCAAGTGGGGCCACCAGCCCCAGAAGGTTGCGTGGGCCAAGAGTGGGAAGGGACCAGCCCTTGAGTGGGCTGGTATGCCTCCCACAAGGCCCAAGGCACAGCTAGGAGGAGAAGGGGGAAACCCTAGGCACAGATGGGCCTAAGGCCCACCCTAGGGCGCGCCCCCTATCCCCTCTTGGCCGCCCCCTCCATCCCATCTAGGGCTGCCGCCCCCTAGGGGTGGGAACCCTAGAGGGGGCGCACCCTTCTCCCCTCCTCCTATAAATATTGGGGGTTTTGGGCTGCCCAACAGATGAGTTCCTCTCCTTCTTGGCGCAGCCCTACCCCTCTCCCTCCTCGTCTCTTGCGGTGCTTGGTGAAGCCCTGCTGGAGTACCACGCTCCTCCACCACCACCATGCCGTTGTGCTGCTGCTGGATGGAGTCTTCCTCAACCTCTCCCTCTCTCCTTGCTGGATCAAGGCATGGGAGACGTCACCAGGTTGTACGTGTGTTGAACACGGAGGTGCCGTCCGTTCGGCACTAGGATCTCCGGTGATTTGGATCATGACGAGTACGACTCCTTCAACCCCGTTCTCTTGAATGCTTCCGCATAGCGATCTACAAGGGTATGTAGATGCACTCTCCTTCCCCTCATTGCTGGTTTCTCCATAGATAGATCTTGGTGACACGTAGGAAAATTTTGAATTTCTGCTACGTTCCCCAACAGTGGCATCATGAGCTAGGTCTATGCGTAGTTTCTATGCACGAGTAGAACACAAAGTGGTTGTGGGCGTTGATTTTGTTCAATATGCTTACCGTTACTAGTCCAATCTTGATTCGGCGGCATTGTGGGATGAAGCAGCCCGGACCGACCTTACACGTACTCTTACGTGAGACTGGTTCCACCGACTGACATGCACTAGTTGCATAAGGTGGCTAGCGGGTGTCTGTCTCTCCCACTTTAGTCGGATCGGATTCGATGAAAAGGGTCCTTATGAAGGGTAAATAGCAATTGGCATATCACGTTGTGGTTTTTGCGTAGGTAAGAAACGTTCTTGCTAGAAACCCATAGCAGCCACGTAAAACATGCAAACAACAATTAGAGGACGTCTAACTTGTTTTTGCAGGGTATGCTATGTGATGTAATATGGCCAAGAAGAATGTGATGAATGATATGTGATGTATGAGATTGATCATATTCTTGTAATAGGAATCACGACTTGCATGTCGATGAGTATGACAACCGGCAGGAGCCATAGGGGAGTTGTCTTTATTTATTGTATGACCTGTGTGTCATTGAACAACGCCATGTAATTACTTTACTTTATTGCTAACCGGTAGCCATAGTAGTAGAAGTAATAGCTGGCGAGCAACTTCATGGAGACACGATGATGGAGATCATGATGATGGAGATCATAGTGTCATGCCGGTGACAAGATGATCATGGAGCCCCAAGATGGAGATCAAAGGAGCTATATGATATTGGCCATATCATGTCACTATTATTTGAGTGCATGTGATGTTTATCATGTTTATGCATCTTGTTTACTTAGAACGACGGTAGTAAATAAGATGATCCCTCATAATAATTTCAAGAAAGTGTTCCCCCTAACTGTGCACCGTTGCAACAGTTCGTTGTTTCGAAGCACCACGTGATGATCGGGTGTGATAGATTCTAACGTTCACATACAACGGGTGTAAAACTGATTTACACACGCGAAACACTTAGGTTGACTTGACGAGCCTAGCATGTACAGACATGGCCTCGGAACACAAGAGACCGAAAGGTCGAGCATGAGTCGTATGGTAGATACGATCAACATGAAGATGTTCACCGATGTTGACTAGTCCGTCTCACGTGATGATCGGACACGGCCTAGTTGACTCGGATCATGTAATCACTTGGATGACTAGAGGGATGTCTATCTGAGTGGGAGTTCATAAGATGAACTTAATTATCCTAAACATAGTCAAAAGGTCTTCGCAAATTATGTCGTAGCTCGCGCTTTAGTTCTACTGTTTAGATATGTTCCTAGAGAAAATTTAGTTGAAAGTTGATAGTAGCAATTATGCGGACTAGGTCCGTAAACTGAGGATTGTCCTCATTGCTTCATAGAAGGCTTATGTCCTTAATGCACCGCTGAGTGTGCTGAACCTCGAACGTCGTCTATGGATGTTGCGAACATCTGACATACACATTTTGATAACTACGTGATAGTTCAGTTAAAAGGTTTAGAGTTGAGGCACCGGAGACGTTTTGAAACGTCGCAAGACATATGAGATGTTTCGAGGGCTGAAATTGGGATTTCAGGCTCGTGCCCACGTCAAGAGGTATAATACCTCCGACGATTTTCTTAGCCTGCAAACTAAGGGAGAAAAGCTCAATTGTTGAGCTTGTGCTCAGATTGTCTGAGTACAACAATCATTTGATTCGAGTGGGAGTTGATCTTCCAGATGAGATAGTGATATTTCTCCGAAGTCATTGCCACCAAGCTGCTAGAGCTTCGTGATGAACTATAACATATCAGGGATAGATATGATGATCCTTGAAATATTCGCGATGTTTGACACCGCGAAAGTAGAAATCAAGAAGGAGCATCAATTGTTGATGGTTAGTGAAACCACTAGTTTCAAGAAGGGCAAGGGCAAGAAGGGATACTTCATGAAACGGAATTCAGCTGCTGCTCTAGTGGAGAAACCCAAGGTTGAACCCAAACCCGAGACTGAGTGCTTCTGTAATAAGGGGAACAACCACTGGAGCAGAATTACCCTAGATACTTGGTAGATGAGAAGGCTGGCAAGGTCGGTACAAGTATATTGGATATACATTGTGTACTTTACTAGAACTCCTAGTAGCACCAGGGTATTAGATACCGGTTCGATTACTAAGTGTTAGTAACTCGAAATAAAAGCTACAGAATAAATGGAGACTAGCTAAAAGGTGAGATGACGATATGTGTTGGAAGTATTTCCAAGGTTGATCAAATATTGTACGCTCCCTCTACCATCAAGATTGGTGTTTGCGTTGAGCATAGACATGATTGGATTATGTCTATCGCAATACGGTTATTGATTTAAGGAGAATAATGGTTACTCTGTTTATTTGAATAATACCTTCAATGGTCTTGCACCTAAAATGAATGGTTTATTGAATCTCGATCGTAGTGATACACATGTTCATGCCAAAAGATATAAGATAGTAATGATAGTACCACCTACTTGTGGCACTGCCACGTAAGTCATATCGGTACAAAACGCATGAAGAAGCTCCATGTTGATGGATCTTTGGGCTCACTCGTTTTGAAAAGTTTGAGACATGCAAACCATGTCTATTGGTGTATATGCATGAAGAAACTCCATGCAAATGGATCGTTTGGACTCACTTGATTTTTGAATCAATTGAGACATGCAAATCATACCACATGGGCAAGATGACTGAAAGCCTCGTTTTCAGTAAAATGGAACTAGAAAGCAACTTGTTGGAAGTAATACATTTTGATGTGTGCAGTCCAATGAGTGATGAGGCGTGTAGTGGATATCGTTATGTTCTTACTTCACAAATGATTTGAGTAGATGTTGAGTATATTTACTTGATGAATCACGAGTCTGAATTATTGAAAGGTTCAAGTAATTTCAGGGTGAAGTTGAAAGATCGTCGTGACAAGAGGATAAAATATCTATGATATGATCATAGAGATGAATATCTGAATTACGAGTTTGGCACAGAATTAAGACATTGTGGAAATTGTTTCACAACTAATACAGCCTAGAACACCATAGTGTGATGGTATGTCCGAACATCATAACTGCACCCTATTGGATATGATGCAAACCATGATGTCTCTTATCGAATTACCACGATAGTTTATGGGTTAGGCATTAGAGACAACCACATTCACTTTAAATAGGACACCACGTAATTCCGATGAGACGACACTGTATGAACTATGGTTTAGAGAAACCTAAGCTGTCATTTCTTAAAAGTTTGGGGCTGCGACGCTTATGTGGAAAAGTTTCAGGCTAATAAGCTCGAACCCAAAGCGGATAGATGCATCTTCATAGGACACCCAAAACAGTTGGGTATACCTCCTGTCTCAGATCCGAAAGCAATAAGGGATTGTTTCTAGAATCGGGTCCTTTCTCGAGGAAAAGTTTCTCTCGAAAGAATTGAGTGGGAGGATGGTGGAGACTTGATGAGGTTATTGAACCGTCTCTTCAACTAGTGTGTGGCAGGGCACAGGAAGTTGTTCCTGTGGCACCCACACCAATTGAAGTGGAAGCTTATGATATTGACCATAAGACTTCGGATCAAGTCACTCCCAAACCTCGTGGGATGGCAAGGATGCGTACTACTTCAGAGTGGTACGTGATCCTGTCTTGGAAGTCATATTGCTAGACAACAATGAACCTACGAGCTATGGAGAAGCGATGGTGGGCCCGGATTCCGATAAATGGCTTGAGGCCATAAAATCCGAGAGAGGATCCATGTATGAAAACAAAGTGTAGACTTTGGCAGAATGGCTCGATGGTCGTAAGGCTATTGAGTACAGATGGATTTTAAAAGGAAGACGTACAATGATGGTAAGTATCACCATTAAGAAAGCTCGACTTGTCGTTAAGATTTTTCCCGACAAGTTCAAGGAGTTGACTATGATGAGACTTTCTCACTCGTAGCGATGCTAAGAGTCTGTTGGAATTATATTAGCGATTACTGCATTATTTATGAAATCTTGCAGATAGGATGTCAAAACATTGTTTCCTCGATGATTTTCTTGAGGAAAGGTTGTATGTGATACAACCCGAAGGTTTTGTCAATCCTGAAAGATGCTAATAAGTATGCAAAGCTCCAACAATCCTTCTAAGGACTGGAGTAAGCATCTCGGAGTTGGAATGTATGCTTTGATGAGATGATCAAAGATTTTGGGTGTATACAAAGTTTATGAGAAACTTGTATTTCCAAAGAAGTGAGTGGGAGCACTATAGAATTTCCGATGAGTATGTGTTGTTAATATGTTGTTGATCGGAAATGATGTAGAATTTATAGAAAGCATGCAGAGTTATTTGAAAAGTGTTTTTCAATGGAAAGCCTGGATTAAGCTATTTGAACATTGAGAATCAAGATCTATAAGGATAGATCAAAACGCTTCATGGTACTTTCAAATGAGCACATACCTTGACATGATCTTGAAGGTGTTCAAGATGGATCAGTCAAAGAAGGAGTTCTTGCCTGAGTTGTAAGGTATGAAGTTAAGACTTAAAGCTCGACCACGGCAGAAGAAAGAGAAAGGACGAATGTCGTCCCCTATGCTTTTGTCATAGGCTCTATACGGTATGCCATGCTGAGTACCGCACCTGATATGTGCCTTGCCACATGTCTGGCAAGAGGGTACAAAGGTGATCCAGGAGTGGATCACCAGATAGCGGTCAAAATTGTCCTTGGAGTAATAAGGACATGTTTCTCGATTATGGAGGTGATAAACAGTTCGGCGTAAAGGGTTACATCAATGCAAGCTTTAACACCTATCCGAATGACTCTGAGTAGCAAACCGGATACGTTTAGTGGAGCAACCATTTGGAATAGCTCCAAGTGGAGCGTGGAAGCAGCATTTATAATATAACCTAGAGATTTGTGAAGTACATACGGATTTGAATGTTGCAGACCCGTTGACTAAAACCTCTCTCACAAGCAAAACATGATCAAACCCCAGAACTCATTGAGTCTTAATCACATGATGATGTGAACTAGTTTAGCGACACTAGTAAACTCTTTGGATGTTGGTCACATGGCGATGTGACCTGTGAGTGTTAATCACATGGCGATGTGAACTAGATTATTGACTCTAGTGCAAGTGGGAGACTGTTGGAAATATGCCCTAGAGGCAATAATAAATTAGTTATTATTATATTTCCTTGTTCATGATAATCGTTTATTATCCATGCTAGAATTGTATTGATAGGAAACTCATATACATGTGTGGATACATAGACAACACCATGTCCCTAGTAAGCCTCTAGTTAACTAGCTCGTTGATCAATAGATGGTTACGGTTTCTTGACCATGGACATTGGATGTCGTTGATAACGGGATCACATCATTGGGAGAATGATGTGATGGACAAGACCCAATCCTAAGCCTAGCACATAGATCATGTAGTTCATTTGCTAAAGCTTTTCTAATGTCAAGTATCATTTCCTTAGACCATGAGATTGTGCAAGTCCCAGATACCGTAGGAATACTTTGGGTGTGCCAAGCGTCACAACATAACTGGGTGGCTATAAAGGTACACAACAGGTATCTCCGAAAGTGTCTGTTGGGTTGGCACGAATCGAGACTGGGATTTTTCACTCCGTGTGACGGAGAGGTATCTCTGGGCCCACTCGATAGGACATCATCATAATGTGCACAATGTGATCAAGGAGTTGATCACGGGATGATGTGTTACGGAACGAGTAAAGAGACTTGCCGGTAACGAGATTGAACAAGGTATCGGGATACCGACGATCGAATCTCGGGCAAGTACAATACCGCTAGACAAAGGGAATTGTATATGGGATTGATTGAATCCTCGACATCGTGGTTCATCCGATGAGATCATCGTGGAACATGTGGGAACCAACATGGGTATCCAGATCCCGCTGTTGGTTATTGATCGGAGAACGTCTCGGTCATGTCTGCATGGTTCCCGAACCCGTAGGGTCTACGCACTTAATGTTCGATGACGCTAGGGTTATAAAGGAAGTTTGTATGTGGTTACCGAATGTTGTTCGAAGTCCCGGATGAGATCCCGGACGTCACAAGGAGTTCCGGAATGGTCCGGAGGTAAAGATTTATATATGCGAAGTCCTGTTTTGGTCGCCGGAAAAGTTTCGGGGTTTATCGGTAACGTACCGGGACCACCGGGAGGGTCCCGGGGGTCCACCATGTGGGGCCACCAGCCCCAGAAGGTTGCGTGGGCCAAGAGTGTGAAGGGACCAGCCCCTGAGTGGGCTGGTGCGCCTCCCACAAGGCCCAAGGCGCAGCTAGGAGGAGGGGGAAACCCTAGGCACAGATGGGCCTAAGGCCCACCCTAGGGCGCGCCCCCCTCTCCCCCTCTTGGCCGCCCCCCTCCATCCCATCTAGGGCTGCCGCCCCCTAGGGGTGGGAACCCTAGAGGGGGCGCACCCTCCTCCCCTCCTCCTATAAATAGTGGGGGTTTTGGGCTGCCCAACAAATGAGTTCCTCTCCTTCTGGGCGCAGCCCTACCCCTCTCCCTCCTCGTCTCTTGCGGTGCTTGGCGAAGCCCTGCTGGAGTACCACGCTCCTCCACCACCACCACGCCGTTGTGCTGCTGCTGGATGGAGTCTTCCTCAACCTCTCCCTCTCTCCTTGCTGGATCAAGGCATGGGAGACGTCACCGGGCTGTACGTGTGTTGAACACGGAGGTGCCATCCGTTCGGCACTAGGATCTCCGGTGATTTGGATCACGACGAGTACGACTCCTTCAACCCCGTTCTCTTGAATGCTTCCGCATAGCGATCTACAAGGGTATGTAGATTCACTCTCCTTCCCCTCGTTGCTGGTTTCTCCATAGATAGATCTTGGTGACACGTAGGAAAATTTTGAATTTCTGCTACGTTCCCTAACAGTTTCACCGATGAGGTGTTGGACCATGAATTTCTAGAGGGATTGAAACCCGTAAACATAGAGGCATACAACGGAACAACAGACCCTGGGGTCTGGATTGAGGATTATATCCTCCATATCCATATGGCTCGAGGAGATGATCTCCACGCCATCAAGTACTTACCCCTCAAGCTCAAAGGGCCAGCTTGTCACTGGCTTAAAGGCCTCCCCGAAAACTCCATAGGAAGATGGGAAGAGCTCGAAGACGCTTTTCGGGCAAATTTTCAAGGAACTTATGTCCGACCTCCGGACACGGACGATTTGAGCCATATAACTCAACAGCCCGGAAAGTTAGCCCGAAAACTTTGGAACAGGTTTCTTACTAAAAATAACCAAATTGTCGATTGTCCGGACGCCGAAGCACTGGCAGCTTTTAAGCATAGCTTCCGTGATGAATGGCTCGCCAGACACCTCGGCCAAGAAAAGCCGAGAACAATGGCAACATTAACAAGCCTCATGACCCACTTTTGCGTGGGTGAGGATAGCTGGCTAGCCAAATGCAGCACCAGTGACCCCAGTACATCTGAAGATAGAGATGGAAACAGGAAATCACGACGCAACAACAGTAACAAACGCCGGAACAAAGAAGACATCACGAAGAGCACGACAGTAAACGCCGGATTCAAAAGCTCTCGGCCAGGTCAGCAAAAGCCGCCCTCTAAAGGCGCCAGAGACGAACTGTCCAGCCTAAAAAAAATTCTGGACCAAATATGTCAGATCCATAGCACCCCTGGTAAACCTGCTAATCATACCACAGAGAATGTTGGGTCTTCAAGCAGTCTGGTAAGCTCAACGCTGTACACAAAGGGGAGGATACACCAAGCGAGGACGAGGATGAGCCTCTCAAGCAAGACACTGGGGAACAAAAGAACTTTCCACCAGAAGTCAAAACAGTAAACGTGTTACACGTGATCAAGGGAAGAAACAAAACGGCACTCCCAGAACAATATGCCCAAGGGCCTATCACCGCGGAGTCCTGCCACTGGTCGTCTCAACCGATCACTTTCGACCATCGTGATTACTCAGCAAGTATCCGGCATGCAGGATGGGCTGCCTTGGTATTAGACCCAATAATTGACGGATATCACTTCACACGAGTCCTGATGGACGATGGCAGCAGCCTAAACCTGATATATCAGGATACAATCCGCGAAATGGGGATAGACCCAACAAAAATTTGCCATAGCAATACTACCTTTAAAGGAGTAACGCCAGGCCCAGGGGCTCATTGCATGGGCTCCCTGCTACTAAAAGTTATATTCGGCTCCCCTAATAACTTCCGTAGCGAACATTTAACCTTCCACATCGCTCTGTTCCAAAGTGGCTATCAAGCACTACTCGGATGCACAGCTTTCGCTCGCTTTAATGCAATACCGCACTATGCCTCCCTCACACTCAAGATGCCCAGACCACGTGGCATCATTACAGTAAATGGAAGTATTGATCGATCTTTGCGCGCCAAAGAGAGTGCGGCTGCCTTGGCAGCCACACACTAAAAACGACCTCACCAACTAAAGCATTTAACAGGTCGTCAAGACCTCGGACATGGTTAGACGAGTCCGGCATAAGTATATGTAATTCTCCCCTATACAAGGGGCTCAACGCGCGCAGACAAGTATCAATTTTTACTCATCTTGAATTATACTTGGTTCCTTTAAAAACTATCCTTTGGCACGACAACTTTTTCACCTAAGTTCCTCTCTTTTACATATGATCGTCGTGCTACACCCGTCCAGGATACGGCACAACGGAGACACAGGCGCAGACGTGTAGCAGGCACCCGCTCCAAGGATTCTTTTTAGATTAAGACCCTGCATAAACCTTTTTTAGTATCTCTTGTTGATACATATCCACCGAATTCTCAGCACAGTTGAGAAGGATGCTGACGTCTTGGCATGTGGCCACGTCAGAATAATGCACGTACCTGGACACAAGGGGCTTCTTACGAAGGGCGCTATTTAGGCCCGGTTTATACCATAAAGACCGAACACCTTAGGGAGTGTTCGGCGTCGCGAGTTTGGCCTTATATGCATCAGCTCTGAATCATTGTCTTTGGTCAAATGTTGGGTTTGCCCGGCTCTTGTGTTTTGGTGCCTTACGTTCCGCTTTACCGGCTAAGGTAGCACCAGGAGAACTACTGCGATTGTGCCCTGGTTCATCCGGACGAGCACCTCAGTAGGGAAAGCCGAAAACTGACTGTCATGATATAGCGTGAGACTGGTCAACCACTCGGTGACCTATCGGAATTTTAGAATTCCTCCGCCTTAACGAAGGGACGTTTTCCGGCCAGGCATGTACGCACCCCGCGATCGGGAGAGTGCGGAGCCACCAGGGGCTATCTAGTAGCCCCACTATCAAACTCCTATGGCTAAGTGAAAGTGTTAAAGCATTATAGTCCGGTTGCCTCGCTCGCTATGCTATCACCTCCTTAATAGGACCAAGACGTTGGGTTAAGTGTGAACACGCGTTTTTTGCGAGCACCCCCGCATTCTATGCGTGGGGGTTGAAGCCGCCGGCTGGAATCTTTCAGGTTATACACATGTATACATAAACGGCCGCATAGGAGGCATCATACTACTTTCAGGCAAAAGTATAAAAATAACCTTATAAAAAATTCATAAAAGCATTATGCTTACAATGTGAATACATATCACTCAAACATAATATTTTTCGAGCACTGGGCCTCTATAAAACGAGCACCCTCAAGAACCTCCTCGAAATAGTGCTTGGCAACCACCCGGCCTATGGCCGAACCCTGCGCTGCAACAGTGGTAGCGTCCATCTCCGCCCAGTATGCTTTAACACGGGCAAGGGCCATCCGCGAGCCTTCTATGCACGCCGACCTCTTCGTTGCATTAATGTGCGGCACCACATCGAGGAACTGCTGCACTAAGCTGAAATAGATGTTCGGCTTTGGCCTTTCCGGCAATAGATGATCCACAATAGACCTCATGGCGAGTCCGGACAACCTATTCAGTTCGGCCCATTCGGCTAGCTGGTCAGTCAATGAAAGCCGGCGCTCTGGAACGTGGAATTCCATCCAGAACAGCTTGTCCACTTCACGATCTATCTGACCTTGGAAGTACTTGGTAGCATCGACAACGCACGCCGCCAAATCCATACACGCATCTGCCGAACTCCACAAACGATCCAGAGGGGCATACCGTGGATCTCCGGACTTCCTCTGTAACACGAAGGGTTTCCCAGCCGCAATATCCGCGGCTTCCCGCAGCTCCTCCTTCTTCGCTCTCATAGCAGAGCGGGTGTCTTTGTCCGCCGCCGCGGCCTTCTCAAGGTCCGTTGCCTTCGCGGTTTTCTTTCTAAAGGACCCGGCAACGGTCGGCAGTGTCTTTTAATTCTACGACCATCTTGGCCATCTTCTCCTGGCTCTCGCAATGTGCGGCCTTCTCGGCTTTCAACTCTTCGGCCGCCTTCAAAGCAGCCACATTACTAATCCTCGCTTGTTCCTTGGCTCGGGCAAGTTCCGCCCGCAAGGCTTCCACGGTGGCAGTTCCATTTGTAGTCACAACATATTAAAGATACTGGCATTATGCTGCTCTTACTATGTGGCGTTCACCGGATAATAACACTTACCCTGTGCCTCGTCAAGCCTCTTGTTAACAAGCTCGATGTCGGCGTCTGCCGCATCCAGTTGCCGTTTTAATTTGGCAAACTCACTAGTCCGGCTAGCCACCGGAGCTTCCACCACCTGCACATAGGGGCAGTCTGGTTATTGCCTGGGAATATGATCCACTGTTCGCCGCCGTTCTCGACGACAACCAGAGTCTCAGGGCTACTATCTACACAGGGCACACTTAAGATGTGTAGTACTATCACATATTATCTCACGTACCTCAAAGCCCGTCAGTAGACTCATAAAGGCTTCATGTAATCCACTTTCGGCTAATGAGATTCTCTCCATCACGGTACCCATCAGCATACGGTGTTCTTCTGAGATGGCCGCTCGCCCCACCAACTCCCTCAGAACGTCCGACCGCACACCAGATGGTGACGGACTCTTTTGTATGCTCTCTTCAGGAGCCGGACACTATGGACTTCGGGGGTCTACGAATTATCTTCTGGCCTCACCGGATCCGGAGAGGCCCTCCATGACAACACTTCGGGGTCGCCCGCTTTTGGAGCGGAGGAGTCCGGGGGAGGCGTTTCGCTCTCCATCATCTCTGGAAGAAGATCCCCCGAAGACGAGCTCATTCGAGAGGGGCTAAGGCCCGAATTGCAAGATACATGCGGTGGTTATTTTATCAGAGAAAAAAGATAGCATACCTTTACTATTAAAGTATTTTGGATCACTTACGACTCGTTGGAGGGCTAATGCCCCCGCGGACTTTGTGCGGCAAAAGCACCCCCCAAGGCAGGACCCTCTGTGGGAGACTTCTTCTCCCGTTTGTAGGCTTCGGCTTCCGGATCCTCGGAAGCAGTCCTTTTCCTCCCCCGGTCGTCCTCCTTCGTGGAGACGCTCGTTCCCTCGGTTGGAACGGGCGGCGATGGGGGCCCGTGTCCGCCCGTATTATCCCCCCCGGTATCTTCCTTCAAGGGCTCCGGGCAAGGTGCGACCTCGAGCATCTTTTCCAATACCGGATTTTCCAAACCCTCAGGAAGGGGGGCCAAACACCGAATCATCTTCGCCTTTGTTAGCCAGTCCTGGTCAAAAAAGCAAACTCTCAGAAATAACTTCGAATAAAAGACAGTGTGTTCGGCTAGAGGGTTTCTTACTTGTTCGGCGGCACGGTTACTGCTCAGGCCCGCGTCCTCGGTAATATCCGGACATTCTACTTGAGGTCCGAAGAATGACTTGTACATCTCCTCCTGCGTCAGGCCGAGGAAACTTTGAATGGCACGTGGTCCCTCTGGGTTGAACTCTCACAAGCGAAGGGACCGGCGTTTGCAAGGCTGGACTTGACGAACCAGCATAACTTGTATTACCGCAACCAAACTAAAATCTCCCTCAAAGAGATCTCGGATGCGGCTTTGCAATATAGGCACATCCTTGGCTGGACCCCAGCTCAGACCCCTGCTAATCCATGACATCAGTTGTGGTGGGGGGCCCGAGCGGAAAGCGGGGGCAGCCGCCCACTTGGCACTTCTGGGAGCCGTGACGTAAAACCACTCATGTTGCCATAATTCGGACACCTCTAGAAAGGAACCTTTCGGCCATGGAGCTCCTGCCATCTTGCCTATTGATGCACCTCCGCACGCTGCATGTTGCCCCTCGATCATCTTCGGCTTTACTTCAAAGGTCTTGAGCCACAGGCCGAAGTGAGGGGTAACGCGGAGGAAGGCCTCACACACGACAATAAATGTCGTGATGTGGAGAAAGGAGTCCGGAGCTAGATCATGGAAATCTAGCCTGTAATAGAACATCAAGCCCCTGACGAAAGGATCCAGAGTGAGGCCTAGACCTCGGAGGAAGTGGGAGACGAACACAATGCTCTCGTTGGGTTCGGGAGTAGGGACGATCTGCCCTCGAGCAGGCAGCCGATGCGAAACCTCGGCGGTTAGATATCTGGCCTCCCTCAACTTCTTAATGTCCTCTTCCGTAATGAAGGAGGGCGTCCATCGGCCTTGAAGGCTGGATCCAGACATGGTTGAAGATCCAGAGCACCTACACTGGGCTTTGGGTGTTAGAACTCGAGGCGAGGGAAGGGTTCGATTGAGCACGAGAGGGAAAAAGCGAAAACCTTGTCCCCTTATAAAGAGGGAGAATATCAAGCGTCCTCTCCGTAGCCGTTTGGGACTTGCCTATAATCTAGGAGTCCTAGACAGGGTTGGGTTACCCATGACCGCATTAATGAGAATCCCGTAATTAGGGGAACACAATCTCCGCTTCGGCAAAACGTGTCAAGAAACCGCCTCGCGTTATGTGTGGATCTGGTTAAAAGAAACGGTTCGAATAATCACCGCGCCATGACATAACGTCATGCTGCCAAAACAAGCCAGCAAATTAGATCTGCGGAAAAATTATTCTCTCTGCAGTGGGATGTGGAACTTATTTTGCAGGGTCGGACACTATCCTCGTATTCAAATTCTTTTGTGATGTATTCGGAGAAGGAACCCGCCTTGCAGTGCTGAAGACAATATTGCGCACCGGACTCATCGTCATTGAAGCCTGGTTCAGGGTCTACTGAGGGAGTCCTGGATTAGGGGGTTTCCGGACAGCCGGACTATCTCCATTGGCCGAACTGTTAGACTATGAAGATACAAGATTGAAGACTTCGTCTCGTGTCCGGATGGAACTCTACTTGGCGTGGAAGGCAAGCTAGGCAATACGTATATGGATATCTCCTCCTTTGTAACCGACCTTGTGTAACCCTAACCCTCTCCGGTGTCTATATAAACCGAAGGGTTTTAGTCCGTAGGACAACAATCACAACATACAATCATACCATAGGCTAGCTTCTAGGGTTTAGCCTCTCTGATCGCGTGGTAGATCTACACTTGTAACACCCATATCATCAATATTAATCAAGCAGGACGTAGGGTTTTACCTCCATCAAGAGGGCCCAAACCTGGGTAAAACTTCGTGTCCCTTGCCTCCTGTTACCATCCGGCCTAGACGCACAGTTCGGGACCCCCTACCCGAGATCCGCCGGTTTTGACACCGACACCCGAGTTGAGAGATATGAAGTCTCCAACAAGTTCTGTAGTTGCAAGATGGAGGAGAATAGTTCTGTCAGTGAACACATACTCAAAATGTCTGGGTATTATAATCACTTGACTCAGCTGGGAGTTGATCTTCCAGTTGATTTTGTCATTGAAATAATTCTTCAATCACTGACACCAAGCTATGAAGGCTTCATGATGAACTATAATATGCAAGGGATGAACAAGGCAATTCCTGAGCTGTTCGCAATGCTTATGGCCACGGAGGTAGAAATCAAGAAGGAGCATCAAGTGTTGATGGTTAACAAAACCACTAGTTTCAAGAAAAAGGGCAAGCGTAAGAAGGGGAACTTTAAGAAGAATGGCAAGCAAGTTGCCACTCCTGGGAAGAAGCCCAAAGCTGGACCCAAGCCTGAAACTGAGTGCTTCTATTGCAAAGGGAGTGGTCCCTAGAAGCAAAACTACCCCAAGTATTTGCTGGATAAGAAGGATGGCAAAGTGAACAAATGTATATTTGATATACGTGTTATTGATGTGCACCTTACTAATGCTTGTAGTAGCACCTGGTTATTTGATGCTGGTCCAGTTGCTCATATTTGTAACTCAAAATAGGAGCTATGGATTAAACGAAGATTGGCTAAGGACGAGCTGACGATGCACGTCGGGAATGGTTCCAAGGTCGATGTGATCGCCGCACTCTACCTCCACGTCTACCTTCGGGGTTAGTTTTAGACCTAAATAATTGTTATTTGGTGCCAGCGTTGAGCATGAATATTATATCTGGATCTTGTTTAGTGCGAGATGGTTATTCATTTAAATATGAGAATATGTTTTGTTCTATTTATATGAGTAATATCTTTTATAGTGATGCACCCTTGAAGAGTGTTCTATTTTTGTTGAATCATGATTGTGATAATACACATATTCATAATATTGATGCCAAAAGGTGCAAAGTTGATAATGATAGTGCAACATATTTGTGGCACTGCCGTGTAGGTCATATTGGTGTAAGCGCATGAAGAAACTCCATGCAGATGGACTTTTGTAATCACTTGATTATGAATCATTTCATACTTGCGAACCATGCCTCATGGGCAAGATGACTAAAACTTTGTTCTCTGGAACAATGGAGCGAGCTAATGACTTATTAGAAATAATACATACCGATGTATGCGGTCTGATGAGTGTTGAGGCACGCAACAGGTATCGTTATTTTCTGACCTTGAAAGATGATTTGAGCAGATATGGGTATATCTACTTAATGAAACACAAGTCTGAAACATTTGAAAAGTTCAAAGAATTTCAGAGTGAAGTAGAGAATCATCGTAACAAGAAAATAAAGTTTCTATGATCTGATCGTGGAGGTGAATATTTGAGTTACGAGTTTGGCCTCTATTTAAAACAATGTGGAATAGTTTCACAACTCACGCCACCTAGAACACCACAGTGTAATGATGTGTACGAATGTCATAACTGTACTTTATTAGATACGGTGCAATCTATGATGTCTCTTACCAATTTACCACTATCGTTTTGGAGTTATGCATTAGAGACAGTTGCATTCAAGTTAAATAGGGCACCATCTAAATCCGTTGAGACGACACCATATGAACAATGGTTTGGCAAGAAACCTAAGTTGTCATTCCTTAAAGTTTGGGGTTGCGACACTTCTGTCAAAAGGCTTCAGCCTGATAAGCTCGAACCCAAATTGGAGAAGTGCATCTTCATAGTATACCCTAGTTGGTTTTGGAGTATTGACGACAAACTTGGTTGAGGGACTAATGTGTTTGTGAGAATTGTAGGATAACAAAGGTAGTAGTCCCTTATGGATTTGGTTACCTACCAGAGATGACCCCTAAAAATGTGTGAAGACATTGAAGACAATGGTGGTCGGTGAAGAGATTCACACTGAAGACTATGACGAGAGAAGGCATCGCGTGAAGACTTTGGAGTGCGAAGAATAGTTGTTTCGTAGTTTCCTTTTCTTCTTTGTTGAGTCATAGGAACCACCGTACTAT
Source organism: Triticum aestivum (assembly GCF_018294505.1). Lineage (NCBI taxonomy): Eukaryota > Viridiplantae > Streptophyta > Magnoliopsida > Poales > Poaceae > Triticum > Triticum aestivum. The sequence goes on along the minus strand of NC_057800.1, from coordinate 398,670,193 downwards.
TAAGTGGGGTCCAAGTGAAGAAAGTCAGAGTGATTGATGTAATGCTCAACCAAATCCTATGTCTTTGAGCAAAGACAATGAGAGCAAATCTTATCCAGAGCTGGATGAGTCAGCTTTACTTGTAGCCCAATTCAAGCTATCGCGTGTGTTTGAAATCTGACCGTTGGACATGTGTCAGTTCCTTAGTGACCCAGGGTCATTTCGGACAAATCAGGTCGGGTTGCCTCCTAGCTATAAATAGCCCACCCCCTACACCATAAATTGGTGGCTGCTTAGAGTTAGTGCACGACTTTTGTCGTTTGAGAGCAACCCACCTCTGAAGCATTTGAGAGAGAGATCCTTGCGAGGACAAAGCCCAAAACACCCAGAGCCAAAAAGTGTTAGGCATCACTGAAGTCTTTCTGACCGCGTGATCTGAAGACTTGTTACACTTGAGGACTGTGAATCCTCCAGCCGGTTAGGCGTCGCGTTATGAGCATCCAAGAGTCATTGTGGATCTCTGGTGAAAGAAGTCTGTGAAGGTTTGGAAGTCTACCTTGAAGACTAACCAGAGTGATTGGGCAAGGACTGTGTGTCCTTAGCTCAAGGGGAATAAGGTGAAGACACGACCTTCTAAGTTAAATCTTAGCCTACCTAACCAGACGTACAGTTGTCATACCAACTGGAACTGGTCTACCAAATCCTTGTCTTCACCAAGCTATTAGTTATATCCTTCACTTCCCTTTACTTTACAGTTTGTCTTCGTGAAGTCATTGCTTGCCTGTATGATCTAATTGACTTCACTGAGTGAAGACTGTTTACTGTTTGGCTTCATACTATCTTCCATCCTGATCCATACTACCTAGTTGCTGATAGTCTTCGTGCTTTCACTTCATTGCTTAATTGACTATGGCTTGCCTAGTGTAGTCTACCTTCCGCTGCATATCAGTAGGATTATTTCTATTGTCTGTCTTCAAAGCCCCCGTGTTTTGAATACTTTCATAAAAATCGCCTATTCACCCCCTCTAGTCGATAACTAGCACTTTCAATTGGTATTAGAGAGAGGTGCTCCCTTGTTCTGTGTGATTCGGTTTAACCACCTGGAGTTTTAGCTATGTCGGCTGCAGGGATAATCAAGGTCTCCGCTACGTGCCCTGTATTCGATGGCACTGATTACCCCTACTGGAAGAATAAGATGCGTATGCATCTTGAAGCCATTAACGTCGACCTCTGGTATGTCGTCAAGAACTGCGTTCCCAACGTCGATGAAGGTGTCACCACTGCTGATGTCAAGAGGTTCATTCTACTGGACTTTACCGCCAGAACATCATCTATGGTCACCTGACCAAAGGATAGTACAACCATGTGAGTGCACTGGAAACTACAAAGCTAGTCTGGGACTGGCTCTCCAAGGTCAACGAAGGCGTCTCAACTCAGAGAGACTCAAGGATTGATGTTCTTCGCGACCTCTTCAACCGCTTCAAGAGAAATCACAATGAGAATGTCCAGCTCATGTTTGATTGCCTCACTGATATCACAAATGAGCTTCGCGCACTCAGCGCCACTGAGATTACCAAGCACGAAATCAACAAGAAGCTCCTGAAATCACTTGACAGCTTATTTGACACTCTGGCCCTGATGATTCAAGAATGCCCTGACTTCAAGACTCTTGATCCGTCTGACATACTTGAGAGGCTCAACACACATGAGTTCCAGTTATCTGAGAAAAGAGATATCTATGGTCCCAACTATGGCCGAACTCGCGCTTTGAAGGCAAAAGCTATCTCCTCATTTGAAGAAGAATCTGACTGCAGTTCTGAGGATCCTGAAGACATTGGAAAGGAGCTTTCTATGCTTGTAAAGAAGTTCCAAAATTTCACGAGGAAGAAAGGCTTCCGAAAGTCTTCAAGATCCAGCTCAAGAAATGATGAAGCTTCCTCTCGTGACTACAAGAAGAGAACATGCCACAAGTGTAAGAAACCTGGTCACTACATCTCCGAGTGTCCTCAATGGGACAATGAGAACAACAACAAGAAGAAGAGCAAAGAATATGATTCCGATGACAAGAAGAAGAAGAAATCATCAAAGTCTTCATCCAAGTCTTAATCACACAAGAAGAGCTCATCAATCAAGGCTCATGCATTTGTTGGCAAGGAGATAGATTCTGAGGAGTCTTCTTATGAGGGGGCGGAGGTGGAGTCTGAGGAGGAGTCCGATTCAGGCATGGCAAGCCTGGCTCTAGCTTCAGCATATGTCACCAAGTCCATCTTCAACACTGAAAACAATGGTCTCGTCTCCAACGCCGATGCTAATGATGAGGATGACTATGCTCCCATCTACTGCTTCATGGCACGTAGTGCCAAGGTAAACTCACATGATGTTTACTGTCAAACATCAAGTGAAGATGACTCTGAATGTGAATCTAAACCTAGCTACAAAACACTTGCTAAAATTGTAACAGAACAAAAAAATGCTATGGAACATATTCAAAAGTTGCTAGACAAAAGCGATGACCTATTGGATGCGGAAATGACTCGAACTGAGTCCTTAATTGAAGACATTAAAAATCTTCACGTTAAGTACGAGGAACTTGAAAGTTTCGTGAAACACTCTCAACTACTCATGAAAATCTCTCCTACGATTATCTTCAAAGGAAATAAGAGCCTGAGAACATGAGATCGGCTGATGAAGATCTTCAAAAGGAGAACGAGTCACTCCACGCTCAATAGATTAGTTCCACTCAGGAAGACTTTGAGCCACCATGTTTAAAATGTCTTGAGCGTGATAATGCTCCTTCTGTTGCTGGATGTTCTACTGCTGCTACTGTTGTTATCTCTTCAACTACTGATGTGCAAACTAACCCGTCTTCTCAGGATACCACTACTATTGTTGATGAGAATGCCAGGTTGAAGACATTGCTTGAAACAGGGATGTACAAAAGCATCAAAGGGCATCAAAAACTATGTGATGTCCTCAAGAAACAGATTCTGAACCGAAACCCTAGGAAAGAGGTGTTGGGTTCGACAGGAAAATGAATGTTGATGGTTCATACTGGAAGCCTGAGCAGTACCCCAAAACCACATGGGTTGCTGCAAAGGAACCTTGAGTGGATCCATCTACCTTATCTGGCTTCACTTGTGCTAACCCTATTATCATTGATGAATCCTTTGATGCAAACTATAAACTGTTTATGAATCAAAATGGTTAAGTATTTGCTAGGTATATTGGTACTAACTGCAGGAATGGACTACCTTTGAAGAATATCTGGGTGCCCAAAAGTTGTCTTGAGAAACTTCCTGTGAATGTCATCATGACAACACAAGAGAAGAAGACAAAGCCCAGACCAAAGGCTTCATATGGTCCAAAGGATTCATACAAATAGAGGACTCACCAGAGTCATCCTAACGCCAATGTTTTGCAGGGAAACCATACTCAGACTTATGAATATGATCGTGTTTCGTCAAACTGCTATGTTCATAAGACAAAGAACTATTCTGCTTATTCTGATGAGTATTGTTCACCAAATGCAAGGCTATTTGCTAGGGCTCCAAAGCCAAAGTTCTCAAATGCTGCACTTAGACTCATTGCTTCTAAGCCACCCCTAAAGATGTGGGTGGTTAAGAAAAATTAACTCTCTTTTGCAGGGAAAGGTCTCCAGCCAGAAATCAAAGGCGTTTGACGCTTATGCTGGGGACCTAAAGCATTTTGTGGGACGCAAGATAAAATGTCCAAATGGTCTTATTATGTATTTCGTCCCAGGATTCCTTGACAAACATCCTATTTATCCTAACCAAGACCTCAACTTTCATAATCCGCTTGTTTGTCAAATGTTTATGCTTCATAGTACCCTTGGTGAAGCCTATCCCCCAAACTGCACTGTAGGGTATGACACCAAAGGCTTCAGAATGGATTATGGATAGTGGATGCACTAACCACATGACTGGTTATCGAAGTCTTCTCATGGATTCAACCCTACGTCCATCTGACAAGAGTCACATTACATTTGCCGACACTGGTAAAAGCAAGTTATTGGGTCTTGGTAGAGTTGCAATCTCAAAGGATCAGCACGTGGATAACGTGATGCTTTTTGAATCCCTTGGTTTCAACTTAATGTCTATCTCAATGCTTTGTGATCTGAACATGATTGTGATGTTTGAAAAATATCAATGCCTTGTTCTTATGGAATCTGACAAGTCACTAGTCTTTGAAAGGTATCGAAAAGACGATCTGTACATGGTAGATTTCTCAACAGGACCACATTTGTCTATGTGTCTTCTAGCAAAAGCTTCAGAGTGCTGGCTCTGGCATCGGAGGCTAGGGCATGTTGGCATGAGGAACTTGTACACTCTCGCGAAGAAGAAGCATGTCATAGGCATCGAGGGCGTCAAGTTCAAGAAGGATCATCCATGTGGTGCCTGCGAAGCTGGAAATATGACTAGGGCCAAGCATCCCTCAAAGACAATCATGACGACTTCCCGTCCCTTCGAGCTGCTTCACATGGACTTATTTGGCCCTACTCACTACTCTACCCTTACTACCACTGCTTGCCTCTATGGCTTCGTTATTGTTGATGATTACTCTAGATATATGTGGGTGCACATAATCCTCTACAAGAATGAAGTGCAGGATATCTTCAGAAGATTCGCCAATCATTCCATGACCAACTATGACATCAAGATCAAGCACATCAGAAGTGACAATGGCACAAAATTCAAGAACACCGGCCTCGAGACTTATCTTGATACATTGGGCATTACTCATGAGTTCTCAGCTCCTTACACACCTCAGCAGAATGGCATCATGGAGCGCAAGAACAGAACCTTCATTGAGATGGCACGGACGATGCTCGGTGAGTACAAGATTCCAAGGAAGTTATGGCCTGAAGCCATTGATACTGCATGCCACGTCATCAACCATGTCTATCTTCACAAGCTTCTAAAGAAGACATCATATGAGCTACTAACCGGTAAGAAGCCAAATGTCAGCTACTTCAGAGTATTTGGTGCTAGGTGTTGGATCAAGGATCCGCATCACACTTCAAAATTTGCACCGAAAGCACATGAAGGTTTTATGCTTGGCTATGGAAAGGATCTGCACTCCTACAGAGTCTTCAACCTCTTTCACTATAAAGTGGTTGAAACTATGGATGTGCGGTTCGATGAAACTAATGGCTCGCAAAGAGAGCATCTGCCAATTGTGTTATATGAAGTCTCACCAAGTGAATCCATCAAGCTTGTGGGTACTGGAGAAATCATACCCTCAGAGGCTCAGGCTGAAGAAGAACTCATCATTTCTGCACCTAATCAACCCGAAGACACAACTCAGCCTGAAGTCAATGCCACTGATGAAGACAATGATCAGCAAGAGCAAAGTCTTCGTCCAGTTCATCCGCGTGTTGAAAATGAAGTGCAGATTGAGAAGATAATCGATAACATCAATGCACCTGGTCCACTCATTCGTTCAAGAGCAACACAGCAAGCAAACTTCTGTGGGCACTTTGCATTTGTCTCCATATCTGAACCCAAGAAAGTTGCTGAAGCCTTCATGGAACCTGAATGGATCCAAGCGATGCAAGAAGAGCTTCAACGGTTTGAGCTGAACAATGTGTGGGAACTGGTTAAGCGTCCTGATCCTCGCAAGCACAATATCATTGGCACCAAATGGATCTACTGCAACAAACAAGATGAGCATGGTCAAGTTGTCAGAAACAAGGCTCGTCTTGTTGCTCAAGGTTACACTCAAGTAGAAGGGATTGACTTTGATGAAACCTTTGATCCCGTGGCTAGGCTTGAAGCCATTCGCATCCTACTAGCCTATGGCAACCATCATGACATCCTTCTATACCAAATGGATGTAAAGAGTGCCTTCCTGAACGAAAAAATTGAAGAAGAAGTGTATGTTGCACAACCACATGGTTTTCAAGATCCAAAACGTCCTAACATGGTATACAAGATCAACAAGGCACTTTATGGCCTCAAACAAGCCTGTCATGCTTGGTATGACACACTCAAAGACTTCCTGAAGAGCAAAGGCTTCAAACCTGGTTCCCTGGATCCCACACTCTTCATGAAGACATATGATGGAGAATTGTTTGTATGCTAAATCTATGTGGATGACATTATCTTTGGCTGCACAGACAAGAAATACAGTGATGAGTTTGGACAAATGATGCAAGAGCAATGTCAGATGTCCATGATGGGTGACCTGAAATTCTTCCTCGGTCTTCAAATCCGTTAGCAAAGAAACGACATCTTCATATCACATGAAAAATATCTCAAAGATTGCCTGAAGAAGTTTGGAATGCAAGACTGCAAAGGATACACGACGCCAACGCCAACCAAAAGTTATCTGGGCCCCGACGATAATGGTAAAGAGTTTGATTAAAAGGTATACCGCTCCATGATTGGTTCTTTACTCTATTTATGTGCATCTAGGCCAGATATAATGCTTAGCATTTGCATGTGTGCCCGATTCCAAGCGGCACCAAAGGAATCGCATGACTTAGGTGTGAAGCAAATTTTTCGATATTTGGCTTACACCCCAACACTAGGATTATGGTATCCAAAGGGCTCAGAGTTTGATCTAGTTGGATTCTCAGATGTTGATTATGCTGGTGACAAGGTTGAACACAAGTCCACATCAGGCACATGTCACTTTCTTGGACGATCTCTTGTCTGTTGGTCTTCAAAGAAGCAGAATTGTGTATCCCTCTCCACTGTTGAATCTGAATACATTGCTGCTGGATCTTGCTGCGCTCAGCTTCTATGGATGAAGCAAGCTCTCAAGGACTATGGCATCCATGTGAAGCATGTGCCACTCTACTGCGACAATGAAAGCATCATCAAGATTGCCAACAACCCAGTTCAGCACTCGAAGACAAAGCACATTCAGATCCATCATCACTTTTATCAGAGATCATGTCATGAAGGAAGATATTGATATCATTCACGTCAACACTGAAGAGCAATTGGCAGATATCTTCACAAAGCACTTGGATGAGAAAAGGTTTTGCAAGTTGCCGTGTGAGCTAAATATCTTAGAATCCTCAAATGTCCTGTAATTGGACACACATCCTAACGCTTATGCATGTTGATGACTTAGATGTGCAACACACAAAGTAAAGTATATCTTAAATCAATCGAGACATACACTCTAAGTGTGAATACATTAACGCAGAATTTGACTTTGGAGCACCACGATAATTGTGCACTGTGTCTGGGTCTAGTACTTCCTATACGGTGGGTAACGCCACCACCAAAATCTTTTTGAAGTGTTTCATGTGGCGTCATGATTGCATAGTCTTCGCATTTGGTTTGTCTTCAACATTAATTTACCTTCGAGGTTTATCTTCGCAATGATGAGTTGGTCTGATATATATATATATATATATATGTGTGTGTGTGTGTGTGTGTGTGTGTGTGTGTGTGTGTATGTATGTATGTATGTATGTTTGTATGTATATTCGTGTTCTGTCGTCTACAGCATTCACTTATAGCTATGTCTTCATGCTTGAATCTTTTCTTGATCTAAGTGAATGTGATCGGACCCTAACCTCTTCTGTGCTTCTACCTCAAATTCTTTCTATCCAAATCATATGCATTCTGTTGAAACTTGTCCATTGTCTTCTCTGAGTCCTTGTCAGCAGAAGACAAAGAGACAAACATGTAAATCTGTTTTCAATGCCATATCATTTTTGCCTGAATACCAGAGAAGCTGGAACGACCACCCGACAATCCAGGCATGCATGTGAACGTGGAACAACTTTCAATAAGTTTCATGCAAGCCACGTGTCATCCGAATGTGAACTACCAGGGGCACTTGCATAATTACGCTGTGCTGCCCCCCTTTTCCTTATAAATACACACTCACCACGGTCAAATCTTTTCTTCCCCCTCGCCACCTTGCACAAACCCTAGCGCCTCCGCTAGCTCGAGTCGACACCAGAGACGAAGCGCTTAGCTGCTGTGATGTCTTCAACGCAGTCCTCACGCCGGCCGCGGACCACGTCCTCTCCGCCGCTGCCGTAGGTGTCTTCCGCCGCCAAGTTAGGGCACAGGAGATTGAAATGCTCGGCCTCTAACTCTGTCTCGTCTAGCAGTTCATAAGCGGTAATTAAATCTCACTTTTTACTGCCCTTTTGATCCGTCAAATCAATCCACTTCAACCAGAAGTGGTTTCTACACTTCCAAGTATGGATCTGTCCTTATCTGCATCTCATATCATGCTAAGAATATTCACTTATGCTTCATAACTAGTTAGATTCCTCACTTGTACTTATTCATGGATTCGTAAAAATCTGGAACTGACTCTCTTCAAATAAGTGAATGTCTTCGCGCTATGAGGTCAATGTCTTCAAACCGATTTATCTTCGAAATCTTCTGAGAATGCATATGACCTCTTCCCCTTCCCTCGCACCTTAATGTTGTCACATATACATGTCCGTGGGAGAATCCCTTGGTTCTCATAGTCTGCATTCATTTGCAGTGTTCTTACAACAACATATACACTCCCCTGAAGCCAGCTCTTGTCTGACAAGAAGAAGGAAGCCATTCACTGTTCTGAAGCCTTTCAGTCTGAATATAATGGCCATTGAGAAATCTGCCAGGAAAGGTGGCAGACAGCACAGAGGCAACATAGCTCTAGATCTGCCTTCGGATCTGCATGAATTGTACAAGTCAGATCCTGAAGAAAGTTACAATCAGCGCAAGACCCGAATCCAATGGATTCGAAGATATTGGGCAGAAGAAAGGTTCAAGTGCAACTTTGTGACCCTCGAATATGCAGAGAAGAATTCTATCAAGTGACCATGGGGAGATATCCTATACAGGAATCTGCAACTAAAGTCGAAGCCTGAAGCCATTGCTCAAGGCTTCTACCCATGCATGGTCCAAGGACCGAAGCCTGACACTGCCGAACCATCATCCTTGTTATGGTGTCATGAAGACAATTTGTTTAAGCGCAACTATCAGTTTGCCAAGGAGTCAGCCACTAAGAACAAGAAGGAGCTGGGACTCAACTTCAACCCTGGCCCGTCTGCTCCAAGGGCTGACAGCACACGCGATGCCAATCCAAATGTCATCGGCCCCTTTGCCAACTTTGATGGTCTTCTCTCACATATCGCTGCTCAAAGGGCTACGGTGGAGCAATCTACTGATGACACAGACTCTAATGATGCTCCAGCACCACCGAAGTAGAAGACGAAGAAGACAAAAGCTTCGAAGCCCTTTGCCACACCAAAAGCTTCGACACTAAAGCAATTGGCCACTACACCTCCTGAAGCCAGTGTGCAGTCTGAAGACCTGTCTCGTGTCTCCTAGAAGGTAGAGAAGACAAAGAAAACCAAGAAGCCGAAGAAGATTTCTGGGCATGAGTTGACTCCAGCTGTTGTTCTAAGGAACGAAGAAGACACCATTGATCTGTCCAGTGATGAAGATCTTGGTGATGATGCCCTTGAGCAGCTAATCAAGAGCAAGCAAGAGGCGGAGATCTTTAACGATTTGCCCCTCTTTGATGTTGATATACTGAACAACTTCATTGATGGGTGGTTAAACGACTAGAGCATCAGCATTGATGATCTTCAGCTTCCTGTGGACATCAGTGTCACTTTCCACGGAGCCATTGCCAATGAACTGGTTGTGGCTCGGAAAATCGTTGAGCTGAAGAACAAGATTTACTATGGGAAGGCACACTTCAAGAAGAACATGGCCAAGCTCAGCGTGGCAGATGTTCAAATCTTCAAAGAGATGATGCATAATCTCAAGGAAGAGTTTCACAAGAAGAGAGAAGAAGCTAAAGGCTCATGAGAGCACATGAAGTATTTCGCACAGAAATGTGTTGAAGCCCACAATGAAGCTGAAAAGGGCAACGCTCTTGGGCGTCCTAGCATCGACCCCAGAATGGCTGCCAAGCTAGCGAAGAAGTCTGTTGTGGCCCGAACTGAAGCATCAAGGCAGGAAGAACCTCGCATTGTCCTCCCTGCCAGCATGACAGGCTCGAAGCCTAAGGTCCCCTCAGTAGCTTCAGAACTGAAGAAGACAAGGGCAGCTGAAGTTGATGCCAGGAAGCGCAAGCACAAGAATGCTTCTGATGAGGCCCCATCCAAGAAGAAATTGAAGACAAAGTCTTCAAAGAAAGAGCGTGTTGTGGCCTCTGAGCCCCTTGTTGTTGAGCCCATTTCTGTTGCTCTTCCAGCCTCACGGAATCAAGAGCGTCATCTGGTAATGCATGAGCCTGCTTCCACAGAGGCTCCTGAAGATGAAGAAGCTCCAACTGTTGACCCCACCACAACTGAAGACATTGGTCATGATGACAATGTTGAAGATGATGAAGTCCTTCCTCAACTCAAGCACCAATCGTTATCATCGCCTGTTCTTACGAATAGTGAACTCATCAGCATTGTTCGTCCCTTGACGCCAATTGCTCAGGATGATTCATGGGCCGAGCGCCCTCAGCAAGACACCCCCATCCATGAAGAGACATCCAGAACTCCACCCCCTCATGTCACCACTCTAGTGCTTGATGACGACAACTACATGGTACAGACCACTCCATCACCACAGGCGTCGCCCGCTTTCCGCAGGCTTCGCAAAGGCCCCATGCCACATGTCACCATGTCGAGCATTCTGGAAGGGGAAGTGCAACAAAGCTCGGTATCATGTCAAGTGTTTCCTGAAGCCACCCCTACTATGAATGTGTCTGTGTCTGAAGCCAAAGTTGCTGAAGACATTCCGGCTGCATCAGCTGATGAAGATCAAGGAGAAAGAGAAGAAGAAAGAGTTGCCACACCCCCTGTTGTTGACCCAGTCATTCTCGAGGAGAATGTGATTGTGCCCGACCGTCCTGTTATTGAACAAATAGAGGTTGAAACCACTGAGGCTGCCACAATCACTGCAACTGAAGCCAATGACATTGTCATGGCCGAAGACAATGTGGAGCCTGAAGCAAATGTGGTGCCGGAAGCTCATGTGCAACCTGAAGCCAATGTAAATGCTCAAGCTACTGTTCCAGCTCCTAGGCCTCACACCATTGAATAGGCCTTTGATCATGGACAGCTGGTCACCGTGAAATGGCCTATCCTAGTTCCTCCCACTGTTCCAGGACCACAGTATGACTACCATGTGGAGCAGAGGCCTCAGATTCAGAAGCCAAAGCCAAGGCTTCCAGGTGCTGCAACTTTGCCAGGATCTTTCAGCGTGAACAGCTTCAGAGCTCACAACACCTTCTTTGACAACGCCAAGAATCCATATTCGAAGCCAAAGATCTCTTTCGATCGATTTTGGAGCTATCAGTAGCGCAATTATTACTCCTGCATTCTCTATAATCAAGAGTGGATCTTTCCACACACGCGCCTTGATTGTGAAGCTATTGCTGGGCTGCCCTATCTGGAAGAAGCTCTTGACTGCTTCAGGGAGGTTGGTCGTCTGCCGTTCGTTACGGACAAAGAGCACTGGAATGAAGAGCTTCTACTGCATTTCTATGCCACACTTCACATTCTTGGCTACAATAGGGATCCGAAGACATGGATCCTTGAGTGGATGTGAGGTGAAGTGCATCATGAAGCCAAAGCTCAAGACATCATCGAGTTTACTTCCCTGCCCACTCCAGGTGAGTTCTATGAGCCTGGTTGTCAGCGTCATAGCGATGAACTGCAGAGTATCTTCCAGAGGTCAGAGCCAAATTGAGTGAGATGCTCAGCATGATGAAGCCACTGGCCCAAGATGCTGAATACCCCAAAGAGTTCTTCGTCAAAGACCTCAAGTACCTACCCCGCATAGTTTATCATATTCTGAGGCATACTCTATGGACCATCAAGGGACACTCAGCTGAAGCCAAACTTGAAGGAGCCATAAAGACTTTGGTGTTTTATATCATCAATGGCATCAGATTCAACACCCGGGATTTCTTCATCAGACAACTTGCTGGATCTGGGATTGATCTGTTTGGCTTGAAGTTCTATGCTCCATGGGTGATGTGCCTGATCAAGCTCCATTCTTCTATTGACTATCATCCCTCAGCACGCAACCATCTTGTCTTCCTGCCTGAGGTTAATCTGTCCATTGAAGCCATCTACCCAGAGCCTGCCAAGCAACCTCCATATCTTCACAATGCTGATCATCAAAGCTTCTCGCAACCAATGGAGGGAATTCTTGTCCCCAATGTTGCAACTCCAACTTATCCTCTGGCTAGGAATATGCGTATGCCCCATCGTGCAAACACAGAAGCCACTGACAGTACAATTGCCCAAAGGCCTCGGAAGTGTTCCTATGTCCTCAATGACCGAGAGCTTCTTGTGGCCCTACACCAGAAACAAGATAAGCATCATGACTGGATTAAGCGTCAGATGCAGGGTATCTTGGTGGATGTCAATCACATTTGAAATTTGGCCACCAAGAACTCATTCGTTGCCCATGAAGCCTGTCGGCGGTCGTGGAAGAGTCTCACACTGCTATGCTCTGAAGACGATCTTCGCGAAGATGGCTTCACTGAGGGCTTAAAGCTTGATTCCAGGCCTCCCCAAAATGCAAGCTGGCACCGTACTCCCTCAATTGAAGATTCTGAGCGTTCATCTTTGGCTGCAACTATTGTTGCGAGAGTCGTCGATGAAGAAGACGACGCCACTTCACTGACCATGGCTACACTGCATCTCGACACTGTATCAGGCCCGTCTGTACCATCGAACTCCAACGTCGACCCTGCTCCTTCATCTACTCCTGATGGGAACGAGTAGATACTCTATGTCTTCAAACCTTTTTGGTCCTTACTGACAAAAGGGGGAGAAGCTTATGAGTTGATAGTCTTCAAGCGGGTCCTTGTGGGTGGTTTCTTTATTTTGCTAAGTTTTTACAACTCTCGTCTTTTGAAACATTTGGTTCTCTGAGTTGTAACACTTAAATCGATGGTCGTCTGCTACTTTTTCTGCCACTTTGTGATGCGATGATAAATTCCGCATGAAGCCATTCTGCAGACGTCCATTTTTTCATTATGCATGTCATTATCTTCTTATCCTTTTATATGCATGATGAATTGTCTTCATAAGTTGAAGAGGATCTCCACAAGTAAAACCTGCCATCTGCATTTGCATTCAAAAGCAAACTACTTATGTGCACATCTTCAGGGGGAGCCTTTTGCTACTTATGAAGACAATACCTTAATCCTTAAACTTTCACATACTTTTATCCCCGTTGAAAACTTCAACCGGTTTGTCATCAATCACCAAAAAGGGGGAGATTGTAAGTGCATGTAGTGCCACCCCTAGTTGGTTTTGGAGTATTAACGACAAACTTGGTTGAGGGACTAATGTGTTTGTGAGAATTGCAGGATAACATGGGTAGTAGTCCCTTATTGATTCAGTTTACCTACCAGAGATGACCCCTAAAAATGTGTGAAGACATTGAAGACAATGGTGGTCAGTGAAGAGATTCACACTGAAGACTATGACGAGAGAAGACATTGTGTGAAGACTATGGAGTGCGAAGATATAGTTGCCTCGTAGTTTCCCTTTCTTCTTTGTTGAGTCATAGGAACCACCATACACAGGTAGTAGTCCCTTTTTGATTCGGTTTACCTACCAGAGATGACCCCTAAAAATGTGTGAAGACATTGAACACAATGGTGGTCGATGAAGAGATTCACACTGAAGACTATGACGAGAGAAGACATTGCGTGAATACTATGGAGTGCGAATACATAGTTGTTTCGTAGTTTCCCGTTCTTCTTTGTTGAATCATAGGAACCACCGTACTGTTAAGTGGGGTCCAAGTGAACAAAGTCAGAGTGACTGATGTGATGCTCAACCAAATCCTATGTCTTCGAGCGAAGACAATGAGAGCAAATATTATCCAGAGCTGGATGAGTCAGCTTTACTTGTAGCCCAAGTCAAGCTGTCGCGTGTGTTTGAAATCTAACCATTGGACATGTGTCAGTTCCTTGGTGACCCAGGGTCATTTCGGACAAATCAGGTCGGGTTGCCTCCTGGCTATAAATAGCCCACCCCTACACCATAAATTGGTGGCTGCTTAGAGTTAGTGCACGGCTTTTGTCGTTTGAGAGCAACCCACCTCTGAAGCATTTGAGAGAGAGAGAGAGAGATCCTTGCGAGGACAAAGCCCAAAACACCCAGAGCCAAAGAGTGTTAGGCATCATTGAAGTCTTTATGTCCGCCTGATCTGAAGACTTGTTACACTTGAGGACTGTGAATCCTCCAGCCGGTTAGGTATCGCGTTCTGAGCATCCAAGAGTCAATGTGGATCGCCGGTGAATGAAGTTTGTGAAGGTTTGGAAGTCTACCTTGAAGACTTAACAAAGTGATTGGGCAAGGACTGTGTGTCCTTAGCTCAATGGGAATAAGGTGAAGACGTGGTTTTCTAAGTTAAATCTCAGCCTCCCTAACCAGACGTACAGTTGTCATAGTAACTGGAACTGGTCTACCAAATCCTTGTCTTCACCAAGCTACTGGTTCTATCCTTCACTTCACTTCCCTTTACAGTTTGTCTTCATGAAGTCATTGCTTGCCTGTATGATCCGATTGACTTCACTGAGTGAAGACTGTTTACTGTTATGCTTCATACTATCTTCCATCCTGATCCATACTACCTAGCTGCTGATAGTCTCTGTGCTTTCACTTCATTGCTTACTTGACTATGGCTTGCCTAGTGTAGTCTACCTTCCGCTCCATATCAATAGGATCATTTCTACTGTCTATCTTCAAAGCCCCTTGTTTTGAAGACTTTCATAAAAATCGCCTATGCACCCCCCTCTAGTCGATAACTAGCACTTTCAGGTACACCTTCCACCACAGATCTGAAGGCAAGATCTTTGTTGCCAAGAATGGAACATTTCTAGAGAAGGAGTTTCTCTCAAAAGAAGTGAGTGGGAGGAAAGTAGAACTTGATGAGGTAATTGTACCTTGTCTCGAATTGCGAAGTAGCACATTAGAGAAACCCGTTCCCGTGATGCCTACACCAACTAGAGGAAGCTAATGATGATGATCATGAAACTTCAGATCAAGTTACTACTGGACCTCTTAGGTTGAACAGAGCACGTTCTGCACGAGAGTGGTACGGTAATCCTGTTCTGGAAGTCATGTTACTAGACCATGGCGAACCTACGAACAATGAAGAAGCTATGATGAGTCCATATTCAGATAAATGGCTTGATGCCATGAACTCTGAGATAGGGTCCATGTATGAGAATAAAGTATGGACTTTGGTGGACTTGCCCGATGATCGGCAAGCCATTGAGAATAAATGGATCTTCAAGAAGAAGATTGATGTTGATGGAAATGTCACCGTCTACAAAGCTCGACTTGTCGCAAAAGGTTTTCAACAAGTTCAAGGGGTTGACTACGATGAGACCTTCTCACCCGTAGCAATGCTTAAGTCAGTCCGAATCATGTTAGCAATTGCCACATTCTATGATTATGAAATTTGGCAAATGGACATCAAAATTGCATTCCTTAATGGATTTCTTAAAGAGGAGTTGTATATGATGCAACCAGAAGGTTTTGTCGATCTAAAGGTGCTAACAAAGTGTACAAGATCCAATGATCCATCTACGGACTAGTGCAAGCATCTCGGAGTTGGAATATACACTTTGATGAGGTGATCAAAGCATATGGTTTTATACAGACTTTTGGTGAAGCATGTATTTACAAGAAAGTGAGTGGGAGCTCTATAGCATTTCTGATATTATATGTAGATGACATATTATTGATTGGAAATGATGTAGAATTTCTGGATAGCATAAAAGGATACTTGAATAAGAGTTTTTCAATGAAAGACATCGATGAAGCTGCTTATATTGGCATCAAGATCTATAGAGATAGATTAAGACACTTAATAGGACTTTCAGAAAGCACATACCTTGAGAAAGTTTTGAAGAAGCTCAAAATGGATCAATCAAAGAAAGGGTTCTTTCCTGTGTTGCAAGGTGTGAAGTTAAGTCGGACTCAAAGCCCAACCACCACAGTAGATAGAGAGAAAATGAAAGTCATTCCCTATGCCTCAACCATAGGCTCTATCATATATGCTATGTTGTGTACCAGACCTGATGTGTGCCTTGCCATAAGTCTGGCAGGGAGGTACCAAAGTAATCCAAGAGTGGATCACTAGACAGCGGTCAAGATCATCTTGAAGTACCTGAAAAAGACCAAGTATATGTTTCACGTTTATGGAGGTGACAAAGAGCTTGTCGTAAATGGTTACGTCAATGCTAGCTTTGACAGTGATCCGGATGACTCTAAGTCACAAACCAGATATGTATTTATATTGAATGGTAGAGCCGTTAGTTGGTGCAGTTCCAAGCAAAGCATCGTGGCGAGATCTACGTGTGAAGCAAAATACATAGCTGCTTCGGAAGCAACAAATGAAGGAGTCTGGATGAAGGATTTCATATCCGATCTAGGTGTAATACCTAGTGCATCGGGTCCAATGAAAATCTTTTGTGACAATACTAGAGCAATTGCCTTGGCGAAGGAATCTAGATTTCACAAAAGAACCAAACACATCAAGAGACACTTCAACTACATTTGTGATCAAGTCAAGGAGGGAGACATAGAAATTTGCAAGATACATACGGATCTGAATGTAGCAGGCCCATTGACTAAGCCTCTTCCATGAGCAAAACATGATCAACACCAAGACTCCATGGGTGTTATATTCATTACAATGTAATCTAGATTATTGACACTAGTGCAAGTGGGAGACTGGAGGATATATGCCCCAGAGGCAATAATAAAGTTGTTATTTATATTTCCTATTTCATGATAAAGGTTTATTATTCATGCTAGAATTGTATTGATCGGAAACCTTAATACATGTGTGAATACATAAACAAACACGCCTAGTGAGCCTCTACTAGACTAGCTCATTGATCAAAGATGGTTAAGGTTTCCTAACCATGTACATGAGTTGTCATTTGATAACGGGATCAAATCATTAGGAGAATGATGTGATGGACAAGACCCATCCGTTAGCTTAGCATTATGATCGTTCAGTTTTATTGCTATTGCTTTCTTCATGTCAAATACATATTCCTTCGACTATGAGATTATGCAACTCTTGGATACCGGAGGAATACCCTATGTGCTATCAAACATCACAAGTAATTGGGTGATTATAAAGAATCTCTACAGGTATCTCTGAAGGTGTTTGTTGAGTTGGCATAGATCGAGATTAGGATTTGTCACTCAGAGTATCGGAGAGGTATCTCTGGGCCCTCTCAGTAATACACATCATAAGCTTGCAAGCAAATGACTAAGGAGTTAGTCATGAGGTGATGTATTACGGAACGAGTAAAGAGACTTGCCGGTAACGAGATGGAACTAGGTATGAAGATACCGACGATCGAATCTCGGGCAAGTAACATACTGATGGACAAAGGGAATTATGTATGTTGTCATAACAGTTCGACCGATAAAGATGTTCGTAGAATATGTAGGAGCCAATATGGTCATCCAGGTTCAGCTATTGGTTATTGGCCGAAGAGGTGTCTCGATCATGTCTACATAGTTCTCGAACCTATAGGGCCTGCACGCTTAACGCTCGATGACGGTATAGTATTATATGAGTTATGTGATTTGGTGACCGAATGTTGTTCGGAGTCCCGGATGAGAACACGGACCTGACGAGGAGTCCTGAAATGGTCTAGAGGTAAAGATTGATATATAGGACGATGGTATTCGGACATCGGAAGTGATCCTGAGGGTACCGGGTACATATCGGGTCACCAGAAGGGGTTCCGGGCACCCCTAGCAAAAGAAATGGGCCTTATGGGCCAAGAGGGGAAATGCACCAGCCACAAGGGGCTGGTGCGCCCCCCATATGGGGTGAACCAGGAGGAGAAGGAAAGAGGGGAAGGGAAAGGAAAGGGGGGATTCGACCTCCCCCTTCCTGCCCTCCTCCCTCCTCTTTCCTCCCCCTCCGGCAAATATGGCAGGGGGCGCGGCCAAGGGGAGACCCCAAGTAGGATTTGGCCTACTTTGGCGCCTCCTGGCAGCCTCCCCTCTCCCTCCCACCTATATATATGTGGGGGCCACCCTAGCACACACCACACAATTTTTTAGCCGTGTGTGGCGCCCCCTCCACTGTTTACTCCCCCGTTCATTTTTTTCGTAGTGCTTAGGCGAAGCCCTGCAAGGATCACTTCACCATCACCGTCACCACACCGTCATGCTAACGGAACTCATCTACTACCTCTACGTGACCGAGCTGAACGTGTGCGGAACACGGAGGTGTCATGCGTTCGGTAGTTGATTGGTTGAAGCGCGAAGAAGTTCGACTACATCAACTGTGTTAAGAAACGCTTCCGCTTACGGTCTACGAGGGTACGTAGACACACTCTTCCCCTCATTTCTATGTGTCTCCATGGATAGATCATAGCATGTGCATAGTTTTTTTTGTTTTCCATGCAACGATTCCCAACAGATACTACCCATAGATTCATCAAAATAAGCAAACAACACATGGAAAACAGAATCTTTCAAAAATAGAACAGTCTGTAGTAATCTGTAAAGCTCGAATACTTATGTAACTCCAAAAATTCTGAAAACTTAGGACACCAGAGGCAATTTTTATATCAATCTTGTGCAAAAAGAATCAATATTTTATCGCACTTCTATAAAAAATGAAAATTATTTTACTGGGCACAAAAGTTTCTGTTTTTCAGCAAGATCAAATCAACTATCACCGCAAGCAATCCCAAAGGTCTTAGTCGGCTCAAATACTGATTAAAACATAAAAATACAACTAACCAGAGGCTAGATGAAGAATTTATTTGAAAACAGGAAATAAAAATGTTGGGTTGTCTCCCAACAAGCGCATTTCTTTAAAGCCTTTCAGTTAGGCATTGAGATTTCAATGATGCTGACATGAATGACAAGAATTGAAGCACAGAGAGAGCATCATAAAACACATGACAAACACATATATGTCTAACATACTTCCTATGCATATGCATTTTATAAGCAAACAAATTATCAAGACAAGCAAAAACTAGCATATGCAAGGATGAAGAAAAAAACAGCAATCTCAACATAACAAGAGGTAATTTAGTGACATGAAAAATTCTACAACCATATTTTCCTCTCTCATAATAATTGCATGTAGGATAATATTCAAATTCAACAATATAGCTATGACATAAAATATTCTCTACATGATCAACATGCATGCAAAGTTGACACTCTTTCAGAATAGTGGGATTAACATAGAACAAAGTCATTACTTCTCCAAGCCCACTTTTATCAAAAATTTCATAAGATTGATCAATCTACAAAGTAGTGGGATCAAAAGTGTTATCAAGATCATATTCATCATGAGGCTTAAATACATTTTCAAGATCATAAGAAGAATCACCCCAATCATGATCATTGCAACAAGTAGTAGACATAGCAAAATTAGCATCCCCAAGCTTAGGGTTTTGCATATCATGAACACAATTGACATTAATAGAATTCATAATAACATAATTGCAATCATGCTTTTCATTCAAGGAGCTATCATGAATCACTTCATAAATTTCTTCTTTCAACACTTCATCACAATTTTTAGATTCACGAATTTCAAGCAAAACCTCATAAAGATAATCTAGTGCACTCAACTCACTAGCAATTGGTTCATCATAATTGGATCTTTTAAAAATATTAGCAAGTGGATGAGGATCCATCGATCTTTTCTTCCGGTTTCCAATAAATACACAATTATGCCAAGCAAATAAGCAAACAAACCAAGTAAGACATAGAGGCAAACAGAAAGAAGGCAAATAAAAAGGCAAATATTTTTGTAATTTTTTGAAAATCGTTTTAGAAGTGGGGGAGAGGAAAACGAGAGGCAAATGGAAAATAATGTAATGCAAGAGATGAGATTTTATGGTGGGTACTTGGTAGGCTTGATGTAGACCTCCCTGGCAACGGCGCCAGAAATTCTTCCTACTACTTCTTGAGCTTGCATTGGTTTTTCCCTTGAAGAGGAAAGGGTGATGTAGCAAAGTAGAGATAAGTATTTTCCTTAGTTAGAGAACCAAGGTATCAATCCAGTAGGAGGTACAAGCAAGTCCCCAATCTATGAACCTGCACAAACAATCAAACACTTGCACCCAACGCGATAAAGGGGTTGTCAATCCCTTCATGGTCAATTGCAAAGGTGAGATCTGATAGATACATATAAAAGATTGCTAAAATGTAAAACAAACTAAAAGTAAATAAATTTCAGCAAGATATTTTTGGTTTATAGATCTGAAAACGTATCATGGAAAATAGACCCGGGGGCCATAGGTTTCACTAGAGGCTTCTCTTTTGAAGGCAAATAATATGGTGGGTGAACAAATTACTGTCGAGCAATTGATAGAAAAGCGCAAAGTTATGACGATATCAAAGGCAGTGATTATGCATATAGGCATCATGTCTATGTCAAGTAGGCCGACTTCTGGCTGCATCTACTACTATTACTCCACACATCGACCGCTATCCAGCATGCATCTAAAGTATTAAGTTCATAAAGAACGGAGTAACGGATTAAGTAAGATGATGATTTCTACTACACAACCTTCTTCTTGTAGACGTTGTTGGGCCTCCAAGTGCAGAGGTTTGTAGGACAGTAGCAAATTTCCCTCAAGTGGATGACCTAAGGTTTATCAATCCATGGGAGGCATAGGATGAAGATGGTCTCTCTCAAGCAACCCTGCAACCAAATAACAAAGAGTCTCTTGTGTCCCCAACAAACCCAATACAATGGTAAATTGTATAGGTGCACTAGTTCGGCGAAGAGATGGTGATACAAGTGCAATATGGATGGTAGATATGGGTATTTGTAATCTGAAAATATAAAAACAGCAAGGTAACTAATGATAAAAGTGAGCACAAACGATATTGCAATGCTAGGAAACAAGGCCTAGGGTTCATACTTTCACTAGTGCAAGTTATCTCAACAATAATAACATAATTGGATCATATAACTATCCCTCAACATGCGACAAAGAGTCACTCCAAAGTCACTAATAGCGGAGAACAAATGAAGAGATTATGGTAGGGTACGAAACCACCTCAAAGTTATTCTTTCTTATCGATCTATTCAAGAGTTCATACTAGAATAACACCTTAAGACACAAATCAACCAAAACCCTAATGTCACCTAGATACTCCAATGTCACCTCAAGTATCCGTGGGTATGATTATACGATATGCATCACACAATCTCAGATTCATCTATTCAACCAACACAAAGAACTTCAAAGAGTGCCCCAAAGTTTCTACCGGAGAGTCGAGGCGAAAACGTGTGCTAACCCCTATGCATAAGTTCACGAGGTCACGGAACTCGCAAGTTGATCACCAAAACATACATCAAATAGATCACGTGATATCCCGTTGTCACCACAGATAAGAACATGCAAGACATACATCAAGTGTTCTCAAATCCTTAAAGACTCAATCCTATAAGTTAACTTCAAAGGGAAAACTCAATCCATTACAAGAGAGTAGAGGGGGAGAAACATCATAAGATCCAACTATAATAGCAAAGCTCGTGATACATCAAGATCATTCTGAATCAAGAACACGAGAGAGAGAGAGAGAGATCAAGCACATAGCTATTGGTACATACCCTCAGCCCCGAGGGTGAACTACTCCCTCCTCGTCATGGAGAGCGCCGAGACGATGAAGATGGCCACCGGAGAGGTATCCCCCTCCGGCGGGGTGCCGGAACGGGTCTAGATTGGTTTTTTGGTGGCTACGGAGGCTTCTGGCGATGGAACTCCCAATCTAGGTTATTTTCTGCAGGTTTCTGTATTTATAGGATTTTTTGGCGTAGGTCTCACGTCAAGAAGGTGCCTGAGTCATCCACGAGGTAGGCCCATGCGCCCGCAGGGGGGGGGGGGTGCCCCCACCCTCGTGGACGGCCCAGGACTCTTCTGGCCCAACTCTTTTTCTCCAGGGTCTTCTTTTGGTCCATAAAAAATCGTCAAAAATTGGCACATCAATTGGACTTCGTTTGGTTTTCCTTTTCTGTAAAACTCAAAAACAAGGAAAAAACAAAAACTGGCACTAGGCTCTAGGTTAATAGGTTAGTCCCAAAAATCATATAAAATAGTATATAAATGCATATAAAACATCCTAGATGGATAATATAATAGCATGGAGCAATCAAAAATTATAGATACGTTGGAGACGTATCAAGCATCCCCAAGCTTAATTCGTGCTCGTCCTCGAGTAGGTAAATGATAAAAACAGAATTTTTGATGTGGAATGCTACCTAACATATTTTTCAATATAATTATCTTTATTGTGGCATGAATATTCAGATCCATAAGATTCAAGACAAAAGTTTAATATTGACATAAAAATAATAATACTTCAAGCATACTAACAAAGTAATCATGTCTTCTCAAAATAACTTGGCCAAAGAAAGCTATCCCTACAAAATCATATAGTCTGGCTATGCTCTATCTTCATCACACAAAATATTTAAATCATGCACAACCCCGATGACAAGCCAAGCAATTGTTTCATACTTTTGATGTTCTCAAACTTTTTCAATCTTCAAGCAATACATGAGCGTGAGCCATGGACATAGAAATATAGGTGGAATAGAATGGTGGTTGTGGAGAAGACAAACAGAAGATAGTCTCACATCAACTGGGCGTATCAACGGGCTATGGAGATGCCCATCAATAGATATCAATGTGAGTGAGTAGGGATTGCCATGCAATGGATGCACTAGAGCTATAAGTGTATGAAAGCTCAAAAAGAAACTAAGTGGGTGTGCATCCAACTTGCTTGCTCACGAAGACCTAGGGCACTTTGAGGAAGCCCATCATTGGAATATACAAGCCAATTTCTATAATGAAAGATTCCCAGTAGTGTATGAAAGTGACAACATAGGAGACTCTCTATCATGAAGATCATGGTGCTTGTTTGAAGCACAAGTGTGGTAAAAGGATAGTAGCATTGCCCCTTCTCTCTTTTTCTCTCATTTTTTTTGTTTTTGTTTTGTTTTTTTTGGGCCTTCTCTTTTTTATGGCCTCTTTTTTCTTTTTTTTCTTTTTCGTCCGGAGTCTCATCCTGACTTGTGGGGGAATCATAGTATCCATCATCCTTTCCTCACATGGGACAATACTCTAATAATGATGACCATCACACTTTTATTTCCTTAAAACTCAAGAATTACAACTCGATACTTAGAACTTTATATGAATGCCTCCGGCGGTGTACCGGGATGTGCAATGACTCATGAGTGACATGTATGAAAGAATTATGAACGGTGGCTTTGCTACAAATACGATGTCAACTACATGATCATGCAAAGCAATATGACAATGATGAAGCGTGTCATAATAAACGGAACAGTGGAAAGTTGCATGGCAATATATGTCGGAATGTCTATGGAAATGCCATAATAGGTAGGTATGGTGGCTGTTTTGAGGAAGGTATATGGTGGGTATATGGTACCGGCTAAAGTTGCGCGGCACAAGAGAGGCTAGCAATGGTGGAAGGGTGAGAGTGCGTATAATCCATGGACTCAACATTAGTCATAAAGAACTCACATACTTATTGCAAAAATCTATTAGTTATCGAAACGAAGTACTATGCGCGTGCTCCTTGGGGGATAGATTGGTAGGAAAAGACCATCGCTCATCCCCGACCGCCACTGATAAGGAAGACAATAAAAAATATCATGCTCCGACTTCATCACATAACGGTTCACCATACGTGCATGCTACACGAATCAGAAAATTTAACACAAGTATCTCTCAAATTCACAACTACTCAACTATCATGACTCTAATATCATCATCTTCATATCTCAAAACAATTATCAAGTATCAAACTTCTTCTAGTATTCAATGCACTTTTTATGATAGTTTTTATTATATCCCTCTTGGATGCCTATCATATTAGGACTAATTTAATAACGAAAGCAAATTACCATGTTGTTCTAAGGACTCTCAAAATAATATAAGTGAAGCACTAGAGCAAATGACAAACTACTCCAAAAGATATAAGTGAAGATCAATGAGTAGTCGAATAATTATGCAACTATGTGAAGACTCTCTAACATTTAAGAATTTCAGATCTTGGTATTTTATTCAAACATCAAGAAAAACAAAATAAAATAAAATGACGCTCCAAGCAAAACACATATCATGTGGTGAATAAAAATATAGCTCCAAGTAAAGTTACCGAAGAACGAAGACGAAAGAGGGGATGCCTTCCGGGGCATCCCCAAGCTTAGGATCTTGGTTGTCCTTGAATATTAACTTGGGGTGCCTTGGGCATCCCCAAGCTTAGGCTCTTTCCACTCCTTATTCCATGGTCCTTCGAATCTTTACCCAAAACTTGAAAACTTCACAACACAAAAATCAACAGAACATCTCATGAGCTCCGTTAGTATAAGAAAATAAATAACCACTCTTGGTACTGTTGTGAACTCATTCTAAATTCATATTGGTGTAATATCTACTGTATTCCAACTTCTTTATGGTTCATATCCTCCGATACTACTCATAGATTCATCAAAACAAGCAAACAACACATAGAAAACAGAATCTGTTAAAAACAGAACAGTCTGTAGTAATCTGTATCATTCGAATACTTCTTTAACCCCAAAAATTCTTAAATAAATTGGTGCACGTGAGTAATTTGTCTATTAATCATCTGAAAAAAGAATCAACCTAATCTCACTCTCTAGTAAAATATGGTAGCAAATCTCGTGAGCGCTAAAGTTTTTGTTGTTTACAGCAAGATCGCAAAGACTTCACCCAAGTCTTCCCAAAGGTTCTACTTGGCACAAACACTAATTAAAACATAAAACCACATCTAACCAGAGTCTATATGAATTATTTATTACTAAACAGGAACAAAAAGCAAGGAACAAAAATAAAATTGGGATGCCTCCCAACAAGTGCTATCGTTTAACACCCCTAGCTAGGCATGATGATTTCAATGATGCTCACATAAAAGATACGAATTGAAACATAAAGAGATAATCATGAAGAATATGACTAGCACATTTAAGTCTAACCAATTCCTATGCATAGGGATTTTGTGAGCAAACAACTTATGGGAACAATAATCAACTAGCATAGAAAGGCAAAACAAGCATAACTTTAAAACTTTAAGCACATAGAGAGGAAACTTGATATTATTGCAATTCCTATAAGAGTATATTCCTCCCTCATAATAAATTTCAGTAGCATCATGAATGAATTCAACAATATAAGCATCACATAAAGTATTCTTTTCATGATCTACTTGTATGCAAAGTTGACACTCTTCCAAAATAGTGGGATTAACATTAACTAAAGTCATGACCTCTCCAAACCCACTTTCATAATTATCACAATAAGATTCAACACCCTCCAAAATAGTGGGATCATTACTTCCTCAAGTTGACACTCTTCCAAACCCACTTTCATCAATACAATCATCATAAATAGGAGGCATGCTATCATCAAAATAAATTTGCTCATCAAAACTTGGGGGACAAAAAATATCATCTTCATCAAACATAGCAACCCCAAGATTGTGGCTTTGCATATCATTAGCATCATAGATATCCAAGGAATTCATACTAACAACATTGCAATCATGCTCATCATACAAAGATTTAGTGCCAAACATTCTAATGCATTCTTCTTCTAACACTTTGGCACAATTATCGGAATCCTTGTTTTCATGGAAAATATTAAAAGGATGAAGCATATGAGGCAACCTTAATTCCAATTTTTAAATTTTCTTTTATAGACTAAACTAGTGATAAAACAAGAAACTAAAAGATTCGATTGCAAGATCTAAAGATATACCTTCAAGCTCTAACCTCCCCGGCAACGGTGCCAGAAAAGAGCTTGATGTCTACTACACAACCTTCTTGTAGACGTTGTTGGGCCTCCAAGTGCAGAGGTTTGTAGGACAGTAGCAAATTTCCCTCAAGTGGATGACCTAAGGTTTATCAATTCGTGGGAGGCGTAGGATGAAGATGGTCTCTCTCTCAAGCAACCCTGCAACCAAATAACAAAGAGTCTCTTGTGTCCCCAACAGACCCAATACAATGGTAAATTGTATAGGTGCACTAGTTCGGCGAAGAGATGGAGATACAAGTGCAATATGGATGGTAGATATGGGTATTTGTAATCTGAAAATATAAAAACAGCAAGGTAACTAATGATAAAAGTGAGCACAAACGGTATTGCAATGCTAGGAAACAAGGCCTAGGGTTCATACTTTCACTAGTGCAAGTTCTCTCAACAATAATAACACAATTGGATCATAAAACTATCCCTCAACATGCAACAAAGAGTCACTCCAAAGTCACTAATAACGAAGAACAAATGACGAGATTATGGTAGGGTACGAAACCACCTCAAAGTTATTCTTTCTGATCGATCTATTCAAGAGTTCGTACTAGAATAACACCTTAAGACAGAAATCAACCAAAACCCTAATGTCACCTAGATACTCCAATGTCACCTCAAGTATCCGTGGTTATGATTATACGATATGCATCACACAATCTCAGATTCATCTATTCAACCAACACAAGGAACTTCAAAGAGTGCCCCAAAGTTTCTACCTGAGAGTCAAGACGAAAACGTGTGCCAACCCCTATGCATAAGTTCACGAGGTCACGGAACTCGCAAGTTGATCACCAAAACATACATCAAATAGATCACGTGATATCCCATTGTCACCACAGATAAGCACATGCAAGACATACATCAAGTGTTCTCAAATCCTTAAAGACTCAATCCGATAAGATAACTTCAAAGGGAAAACTCAATCCATTACAAGAGGGTGGAGGGAGAGAAACATCATAACATAAAACTTTAATAGGAAAGCTCGCGATACATCAAGATCGTTCTGAATCAAGAACACGAGAGAGAGAGAGAGAGAGAGAGAGAGAGAGAGAGAGATCAAGAACATAGCTATTGGTACATACCCTCAGCCCCAAGGGTGAACTACTCCCTCCTCATCATGGAGAGCGCCGGGATGATGAAGATGGCCACCGGAGAGGGATTCCCCCCTCCGGCAGGGTGCCGGAACGGGTCTAGATTGGTTTTTGGTGGCTACGGAGGCTTCTGGCGGCAGAACTCCCAATCTAGGTTATTTTCTGGAGGTTTATGTATTTATAGGAATTTTTGGTGTAGGTCTCACGTCAAGAAGGTGCCTGAGTCATCCATGAGGTAGGCCCACACGTCAGGGGTTGGTGGGCGCGCCCCCAACCTCGTGGACGGCCTGAGATTCTTCTGGCCCAACTCTTTAACTCTCGGGTCTTCTTTTGGTCCATAAAAAATTGTCAAAAATTGGCACATTAATTGGACTCCGTTTGGTATTCCTTTTCTGTAAAACTCAAAAACAAGGAAAAAACAAAAACTGGCACTAGGCTCTAGGTTAATAGGTTAGTGCCAAAAATCATATAAAATAGTATATAGATGCATATAAATCATCCTAGATGGATAATATAATAGCATGGAACAATAAAAAATTATAGATTCGTTGGAGACGTATCAGATGACGTGATGTAGAGGGATAAACTCAAGCAATATGATGAAAACATCATCTTTTTATCCTTGATGGCAACAATACAATATGTCTCTCGCTACCCCTACTTTGTCACTGGGTGAAATCACGCAATATTGAACCCAAAACTAAGCACTTCTCCCATTGCAAGAAATACCAATCTAGTTGGCCAAACCAAACGATAATTCGAAGAGAAATACAAAGATATCAAATCATGCATATAAGAATTTAAAGAAGATTCCAATAATATTCATAGATAATTTGATCATAAATCCATAATTCATCGGATCTCGACAAACACACAGCAAAAGAATATTTCATCGGACAGAAGTCCAAGAACATCGAGGAGAACATGGTTTTCAAGAACATTGAGAGAGAGAGAGAAGCCATCTAGCTACTAGCTATGGACCCGTAGGTATGAGGTAAACTATTCATGCTTCATCAAAAGGGCAATAGGATTGATGTAGATGCCCTCAGTGATCGAATCCCCCTCCGCCAGATCACCGGAAAAGGCCCCAAGATGGGATCTCATGGGAACAGAAGGTTGCAGCGGCGGAAAAGTATTTTCATGGCTTGTTCTGAGGGTTTGGGAATATTTGTGAATTTATAGGACAAAGAAGTAGGTTGACAGACACCTGAGGGGGGGCAGGGGGCGCCCCCGCCCCCCAGGGCATGCCTCTATGGCTTGCCTTCTGACTTGGACTCCAAGTCCTACAGGTGTCTTCTGGTCCAAGAAAAATCATCGCGAAAGTTTTATTCTATTTGATATTCCTTTTCTGCGAAACTCAAAAACTAGGAAAAAACAAAAACTGGCACTGGGCTCTAGGTTAATAGGTTAGTCCAAAAAAATATAATATAGCATATTAATGCATATAAAACATGCAAAATAGATAATATAATAGCATGGAACAATAAAAAAATATAGATACGTTGGAGACATATCAAGGAGCACCTTTGCTCTCCGGTGGAGCGATTCCGTCGGTGATACTTCCCTCCAAGAGGGGGAAATCAAAGCCATCATCATCACCAATGTTCCTCTCATCGTGGGAGGACTCGTCTCCATAAACATCTGTCGGATTTCAGGTTCCGTAGACCCTTGAGAGGTTCGAACTCTGGGGTGCGTGCGAAGAACTCAACCTCCCCAGTCTGACTACTCGCCAATCTCATGGCCTAGCTCGACTTACTCAAAGATAAAGGGGACACGACAGTTTACGTAGGTTCGGGCCACCTTGCGGTTTAAAACCCTACTCCTGATGTCGGTATTCTGGGAACGGGGGTCCCCAGACTTGCCTGCCTGCGTCCCACGGCGTGGCTGGGCTGGCAGGTTTGTGCGGCCCATCTTCATCAACAACACATTCAAGACCCTCGCGAGGGGCCAATCCTCGCGAGGCGGACAACGCAAGACCTCCTCAAGAGCGGCCTCGCCAGGTAGGCTCACGAGGGGCAGATAGATCAAGGCAAGGTAAACCTTGTGAGGCCCTCGTGACGTGAGCCATGACGATCGAGACTAGGCGGGCGCCTGGCGGGCGCCAGCACACGCAGCGCCCTTGTTTCCTCTTTAGTGCTAAGGTGGCAAGCGCAGGCGCGGAGTACCGAGGCATCAGGCAAAGGTTTCCATATTGGTGCAACAAGACCAGGACCAGAAGGACGGCAAGGCGGAGGTCACCATGGATCCCAAGACGGCGTCATCACCAAAGCCTTTTGCAGGCGAAGACCACCTTTTGTCAGGATAGCTTGTACTAGCTGTCCCCTTTAGAATTGTCCATTGTAGGCTCCCTTCCCGCTCAATATTTGGGGAGAGGACCAGGGCCTATATAAAGTAGAACTAGCCACCTCAGTGAAAAAGGGAGGACAACGAGAGAGAACAGAAAACTGACCCCATCACAAGTTGAGAGCAGATCCAAGATCATCTCATCAAGAACACCTCAACCTCAGGAGGCTGTTCTTCCCCTTGTACTGTTCATCATTAGCCCAAGAGGCAATCCACCACCACCACAATGGAGTAGGGTATTACACCATAATGGTGGCCTGAACCAGTATAAATCTTGTGTCTTTCTTTTTTGAGAGTTCATCGAGTTCGTCTGCGAGATCTTAGAGAGCTAGGGCATGGATCGATAGGGAGAAAACCTTCGCGCACAACCCAGTGTTCGAAACTTAAGGGTCTGTCGGAACCCTAGATCCGACATTTGGCGCACCAGGTAGGGGTGCACTGAAGCCTCTGTCCATCGCTCTGTGCTCCGTTGCTTCGTCGTCTTCATGGTAGACGTGCGTCGCGCTCGTGCTGAGCCCCGGGCTGCCCTCGCCGCCCACGTCGGTCAGACGGCTCCCATCGGCGGGCCACCTCGCCGCTCCCCGTCGCCTGCCACCAATGCCACCACCGGCCCGGCAGGGAACAAGCAGCAAGCATCCTCGCTGCACCCCTCGGTGTGGCGGGACGGCCACACCGCCACTCCATCGCTGACCCCGGCCGGTTCTTCTTCCCATGCACGTCGCCCTCCCATGAACGCATGGGGTGTGCTCCTCATGGCGCATGAGCTCCTGCGCTATTGCCCGGTCGACGACCTCTATGGGGACTAGCTCGATCGCATCGCCGAGCTTGTCCGCTCCGCGGGGGCTCTCTTGCGCCGTCTCTCTCTCCACCTCGCCCTCCGCCAGCTACGGGCGACGTAGCTCACAGAGTGCCTCCACCACCTCAGCCCCAAGACAGCGCACTCGCGCCAAGACGTGTAGCTCTGCGACGCGATCCGCCGCATCCCGCAACCGGGCATGAAGAGAGAAGCTGTCAAGAAGTCCCTCAACCACAACAAAACGCTCCGCCGCTCCTCGCGCCACCGCACCATGACCGGCTGCTGCGGTAAGTCCGTGCGCCACCTGTAGGAGCAGGGCCCGGACCCCGTCAAGACCAAGCACTACCCCCAAGGCGGGTCCCGGTGACCACGGCGGGCTGTCGCGCCTTCACCCCCGAGCTGCGCAGTGTTGCCTGGTCGGACAAGTTCAAGCCAGGTCTGCCTCCTTGCTACGAGGGCACCCCCGACCCCGAGGAGTTCCTGCAGCTCTATGAGCTGAGCATCGAAGCGGCCAACGGCGACGAGAAAGTTATGGCGAACTGGTTTCCCATGGCTCTCAAGGAAAGCGCCCGCTCCTGGCTCCTGAACCTACCGTCGGGCTCGATCTCCTCCTGGGACGAAATGCGCACCCACTTCTTCGCCAACTTACAGGGCACTTGCGACCGCCCCCCGGTCATGGGCGACCTGCGCCGCATGAAGAAGCAACCAGGAGAGACCCTGCAGAAGTACATTCAGCGCTTCAACAGCGCACGGATCAAGGTCCCCAAGGGGACCGACGAGGCCATCATCTCTGCGTTCTCTGATGGCGTCCACGACGTCAAGATGAAGGAAGAGCTCGCTATCCATGAAGAGCTGTGCACAACCCTGGAGCTGTTCAACATCGCGATCAAGTGTGCAAGAGCTGAGGAGGGGCGCCTCTCCCTCCTTGAGCTCCCTGCTGGAGACCCGGAGGAGAAGAAAGCCAAGGCTAAGGATGTGAAGCGCAAGGGAGCAGCCGTGCTCGCAGCGGAACCAGACACCAAGCGTGGCAGAGACCAACCAGAGTCGTCCAAGAGCAGCCGACCGTTCTGCGCCTTCCCTAACCTGAAGACCCATAACACCAGTGACTGTCAAGAGCTCCGAGCCATTCGCGAAGGACACTTCGGTCGATGCCCCGAGTGCGGCGACCGGGGCTACGGCCGAGAAGGAGGATGTGGTGGCGGACGTTGGGACGACCGTGGCTCACATCAGGAGTGGCCTGATTGGCCTCGTGAGGACCGCTGGCAGGATTAGCCTCGTGAGGGCGCCTAGAGAGATCAACCTTGTGAGGATCACCCTCAAGGCAACGCTGGACTCCCTACGCTGCCGCCACTGCCAAGAAGGAATGACGAACACCATCAGGACGAGGGGGCTGGGGGCTTCCAGGAACCGTGTGCCATCGCCTGCATCTTGGGCGGGGCCCAGACCCTAGCCTCACAGTGTATCTTCAAGAAGTTTGCTCACGAAGTAAATGCAGTCCTCCCCAAGCTCGAAGCCACACGCCCGCTCAGATGGTCCCAGTGCCCCATCACGTTTAGCTCGGCAGATCAGCTCAAGTGTGCAGCTACCTCTGGTGCCCCCCCGATGCTTTGCTCCCCAGTCATCAGCAACGTGCAAGTTACCAAGACCCTCATCGATGGCGGCGCAGGGCTCAGCGTCTTGTCCGTCGACACGTTCGACAGTCTCCAAGTGCCGTATGACCAGCTTCGGCCAACCAAGCCCTTCTCTGGAGTGACCGACGGTTCCACCACGCAGATAGGGCGGGTCCGCCTCCCTGTCACCTTTGGGGAACGTAAGAACTACCGCACCGAGCTCATCGACTTCGAGATCGCGCACATCCGTCTGCCGTACAATGCCATCCTTGGATACCCAGCCCTGGCCAAGTTCATGGCGGTGACCCATCACGGCTACAATGTCCTCAAGATGCCGGGAAGCAGCGGGATCATCACGCTCCCATGTGAAGAAAGAGATGTGGTGTGCTCCCTCGAGCGTGCCTTCCAACCTGCAGCAATCGACGACCCCGACAGCAGGGCGAGGGCCCTCATGAGGCCACTCCCAAGAAGAAGAAGCAACTGCGCCGAGTAGGACCTCAGGAAGATGGCGCCTCAGCAGGGGGCTCGTCATGATCAGCGCCTGCTCTAGGGGCGCCTCCCTCCATCGCATAGGAACGCGTGCCCGGCGCCCTCCTCGGGCAAAGCTCGGGGGCTTTCTTCTGGAAGGCCTTAGAGCTTGCCTACATCACGAAGGAGGCGCTTGGGCACCACTTGGAGGCGTACTTCACGGCATGTTTCCCTCAGGAGGGCACATGGCAAGGATCGCCCACCGTTCAGGAGTTCATCACTAAGACCACCTAGGAATTGCAAGACACAAGGGCCATGCGTGGCGACCGCCGCTCACGAGGCGCAGCTTCCCATCCGGGCGAGGATGCCGGGCTGTGCGTTAGCATCGAAGTTCCAGGGCTCAACAGGGCCGCTTCTTAGGAGCTTTTCTGGCCTTCGCGCGTGGGATGCTGCGAGGGCCCATCGCACAGCTACGTTCGCATGCCCTTCGGCCTGCTGAGTGTGTCATCCGCCTACCAGCGCAACTTGCGGCGCATCCCAGCGGCTCGGGAGGCCCGGTGCAACGCTATCCTGATGGAGATGGGAACGGTCCCCAAGAAACCACCTGAGCCCCCAGAACATCTTGAGGCTCAGGGCTCCGGTGGCCATGAGGAGCAACCCCCTCTCCGCTCACCTTCAGCTGCCCCAACTCTCCTTCGTCAACATAACCAGGTGACATCTTTCCAAGTTCATTTAGCTGGGATCTCCCCTTGGGCTGCATCATTCCCAGGCCGTGTGGGTCCGTCCCTGTACCATGTATCCCCTTTTTCTTTATGTCTTTAGCTTACCTTGTTGGGAGTGCCCCCCGGGCTGCATCATTCCCAAGCTGCTCGGGCATGACCCAGTGGCATCTATCCCCCATGCACTTACTTAAGCCTCTTACTCTCATGTTTGACCTACCTATGATTGCTACTTGCTCGATCGCCACCCATCATGGGGACCGCGCGCCGGCCATCTTTCTTCAGGACCCTTCGTGTGAGTAAATTAAACACGGCGTCTGTGCTCGGGTTCGTCCCTGCAGCGTCGATAAATCCAACGGCTGAGCTCTGTCTAGCGGGCCGGTCCCGTTTATGTCACCTCCTAGGGCCGTTGGTGCTTGGCTTTCTCACGCGATAACCTCAGGAGATTCGTTCAGTGCAGGTTGTCTGACCACCTCGCAGGACAAACGCAGCAACAAGAACCAAGACCAGGCGCAACTGTCAGGACCCCGACTCGATGTCACATCGATCTAGCTGGTAACACCTCATATCACTTTGCGGCCTCACGCACGGTATCCCCACGGGTGTCGTCTTACCTTTTCCCGGGACCGTTTGCGCCTTTTGGCTCACGTATATGATAGTGTCACTAGCATCCATATGATAAAGAGCCCGGGCTGACATGACTAGTCGTAAACCCAAAGTGGCACAGACTTACAGGGACAGGCATCCATGACCCAGCTTCGAACGTGTCGGTCATCAGCAAGTGGGTCCGGGCTGTAGCACTGGGCTAGCAGGACTCCGGTAAACCGGGCTGTAGCGGGCTAACAGGACTCCGGTACTCAAAGCGTGACATTTCCCCGAAGGGACAGACACAGGAACGAAGAAGGACACATGCCGGCCAGCCTAAGTGTTCCAGAGCAGTAGCAAGCTACCATGGCTCAGCGGTAACACTAGGAGACATTTCCCGGTAAGAGAGGCTACTAAAGATAAACAACTAGATAGTCAGATCCCACACATAGCACTACACATTACACGTACGCATAACATGCAGGTATGTGCTGTACAACATGGCATCACAGCATAACTCAATCAATTATATAGATAAAGGCTCAGAAGAGCCATCATAGCATTTATTGCAAGCAGGGGTCACAAGACCCGTCATACAGAGCATACAAGCAACAAGCGGAAGCATTACATGTCTGGGTACAGACATCTATAAATGAAAAAGGCTGGAAGCCTGACTATCTACAACATCCGATCAAGATCGTAGCTGAGGTACTAGCTACTAGTCGAAGTCCACGAGAACACTAGTAAGACCGAAGTCTCCGCTGCAAAAACATAAATAAAGCAACATGAGTACAAAGGTACTCAGCAAGACTTACATCAGACCCTATCATACATGCATTTGTATCAAGAGGGTAATGTGGGGTTTAGTTGCAGCAAGCCAGCTTTGACTCTGTGGCTATCCTATTCTACGACTACCAGAAACTTTTGAGGTGAAACAACGAACACGAGTCCACTAATCACCACACAATACACCACTATGGATTCATTCCCGTCTCCCTACGAGAAGGCCATCCATAGCACTCACACTTGTCTTGAGCATTTTATAGTATCCACTTCAAGTTGTCTATGTACCATGTAAGCATCCAAGAAGTCCATAACCGTGGACCCGGCTATTCGAATAGATCATGTTAACCCTGCAGGGGTGTACTTCTTCACACACGCTCTCGCCACTTACCGCCATGTACACGTCATGTATCTCGGCAACCTTCAAGCGGAAGCCTGGCGAGGGTGTCGGCCACGACCTGACTAACCACACAAGACTCTAGTCCAGGTTTATCGCCTATTCGGGTTCCATCCGCAAGGAGATCCGGCCGGGGTGTCGCTTACGGCCCCAAACGATGTGTACAGGGTTCCCGAGCCCACCAACCGGGTGCCACTCGGTACACCGGGCCACGTGTGCCTAGTCTGTCCCAAGCCCACCCTGCCGGGTGCCACTTGGTAGAAAAATAGCACTACCTACAAACACCAGAAACTAGTTGCGACTCCTGGACAGAGATCAAGTTGGTTAATAAGTCGAGAGGGCTTGGAGCACCCGGAGCCCAATGTGTGGTAGTATCGAGTCATTGGACAACATACACAGAACTCAAGGCTTAAGGACGGTTCCAGTGAGACAACCCACCATGTACTCCTACATGGCCTCTCACCGCTACCTTTACCAAGTCGTGTTCACACACTTCACTCTCAGCATCAGAACATATCGTGACACTCCAATTCATTCCCAATGAACCAGACCTGACACACTCTAAGCAATAGCAGGCATAGCATGGTAGGAACACATCAGTGGCTTCAATCAACTCCTACACATGCTAGTGGGTTTCAACTATTTACTGTGGCAATGACAGGTCATGCAGAGGAATGGGTTCAACTACCGCAGCACAAAGTAGCAGATGAATCGTTGTTGTCCTAATGCAATAACTGAGAGCAGGAGCGAGAGAGTAGGGTTTTATCGAAATGAACAAGGGGGGTTGCTTGCCTGGTAAATCAACAAGGGAGGCACTGCTTCACAGACAGGTACTCTGGAACGTCTCCGGAGCAAGACCTATCGAGAAGGAACGGTGCCGGCAATCAATACACAATCATATGCAACAATATGATGCATGAACATGGCATGTAGATGTGATGCTGCTGAGCTAATGCAACTAGTGTTCAATTGGTTTGAAGTCCATTTGAACCAAAGGTTCAAATGCATTTCTAAATTAGGTCTCTTATATATGCCATAATGTGTTTTCTCATATTCAGCATGTATAGGTTGGTTTGTCATGCATGAAACTAGTACAGATGGAAAGATTGCATTTTTCTGATAATTTTTCATATATAAATTATTTCAATCTGAGCTACGGTTGAATTTCTATGAATTTTTGAAGATTAAATCATTTTCTGGATTTTCTGAATTATTTTAATTCCAGAAAATGTATAATTGCGTCAGCATGACGTCATCATTGCATCAGCGGTCAACGCGGCTGTCCAGGTCAAACCTGACGTGTGGGACCCACACGTCAGTGACACTGGGGTTAACAGGGTTAATTAAAAGGTTAGGGGGGGGGTCGGGCCCACTGGTCAGCATCAGGGGGGGGGTTAGTTAACGGTGATTAGCACTAAGCTAATCACCTGACGGGCCGGCCCCACCTGGCAGGGCTCAGGCGATGGGGGCTCGTCGCCGGCGACCTCTGGACGCGGCGGAGTCCGCGCCACAGGCCACGGGGACGGCGTCTGAGAGCACCGGGGTGTAGCCCGGGCTCTCGCGCATCTGGTAGGGGAGGTGGAAGCAGCAGGGGAGGCCGGAGCTCGCCGGAGCGAAGCTCGGGGCGGCGGCCGGAGTTCGGGCGCGAGCGGGATCGGGCTGCGGGGCACGGGGAGGCCACCTGAGGGGCTCGGCGGCACCCTCGTGG
The DNA here is from genome assembly GCF_018294505.1 of Triticum aestivum. Lineage (NCBI taxonomy): Eukaryota > Viridiplantae > Streptophyta > Magnoliopsida > Poales > Poaceae > Triticum > Triticum aestivum. The sequence goes on along the minus strand of NC_057800.1, from coordinate 398,633,872 downwards.
CACCAGGAGCGCGAAGGGAGGCTTGGTTTGGGCGGAGGCGGGCTGAGACGGCGACGGCGACAAGGACGGCGGCGGGAGGCTTCGGCCGTGGTGGGAAGCGGCGCTATGGCACGGGAACGGGAGGGAGAAGAGAGGGGAACGGTGGAGGAGCTCACCGCGGATCCAGCGAGCGCGAGGACGAGGTCGGGGATACCCGGAAGCTCCCGAATCAACGGCGAGTACCCACGGCGGCCGGAGGGGAGGATGGCGACGGCGATGGCTCCACGGGATGCCCCGTCTTGCTTGGCTCGACGAGGAGGTAGAGGGGGTCGCGGCGGAGCTCGGGGGCTCTACGGAGGGGCGAGGGGACGGCGGGGAGCGCGTCGGTGACGAGCTGCGGCGGCGGCAGTGCTTCGGGTGAGAGGGAGAGAGAGCAGGGGGAGAGGAGGAGGGCGAGGGAGAGTGAGAGCGGTGCGGGGCAGCTGCGTGGCGACGTTCCGGACGTCCAGGCGTCGAGGGGGAGGACAGGCAGGCAGGTGCCGTGGCGGCACGGCGGTGCGCACGCGCCGGCCACACGCCTCTGGCCTCCTGGCGGGAGGTGGAGGACGACTGGCGCAAACGCTGTCAGGACCCCGACTCGATGTCACATCGATCTAGCCGGTAACACTTCATATCACTTTGCGGCCTCACGCACGGTGTTCCCACGGGTGTCGCCTTACCTTTGCCCGGGACCGTTTGCGCCTTTTGGCTCACGTATATGATAGTGTCGCTAGCATCCATATGATAAAGAGCCCGGGCTGACATGACTAGTCGTAAACCCAAAGTGGCACAGACTTACAGGGACAGGCATCCATGACCCAGCTTCGAACGTGTCGGTCATCAACAAGTGGGTCCGGGCTGTAGCACTGGGCTAGCAGGACTCCGGTAAACCGGGCTGTAGCGGGCTAACAGGACTCCGGTACTCAATGCGTGACATTTCCCCGAAGGGACAGACACAGGAACGAAGAAGGACACATGCCGGCCAGCCTAAGTGTTCCAGAGCAGTAGCAAGCTACCATGGCTCAGCGGTAACACTAGGAGACATTTCCCGGTAAGAGAGGCTACTAAAGATAAACAACTAGATAGTCAGATCCCACACATACCAAGCATTTCAATCATACACACAATATGCTCGATATGTGCAAATACAACGAAGCATCACAACATGACTCTATGACACAAGTACTTTATTTAAGGCTCAGGGAGCCATACATATCATACACACAGGTACGGGTCTCACGACCCAACATACAAATCATACAGTCATACAAGCCAACAGCGGAAGTAACTTGTCTGAGTACAGACAACTAGTAAAATAAAAAGAGGCTTGGAAAGCCTAGCTATACTACGTGGTCCTTCACAAGCTCAGGGTCACCACCTGGGTCTTTAGCCTACTCGTTGATGTCAACGTCTACATAGAACCCATCAGAAGGGGTTGCAGCGTCTTCTGTAAAAATGTAGATTATAGCAACATGAGTACAAAGGTACTCAGCAAGACTTACATCAGATCCTACATACATGCATAGTATCAAGAAGGGTCGGTGGAGTTATTGCAGCAAGCCAGCTTTGACTCTTGGCTAGACTATCCTACGATACTCCATTTGAAATAGTTTTGCGCACACGAGTCCACTATTCACCACTTCAATACACTACCGAGGATCCACCTCCGTCTTCCTACGGAAGAGCCATCCTCGGCACTCACACTTATCTTGAGGCTTTTAACAGTTTCCATTTACTTGTCTATGAACTGTATAGGCAACCAAGTAGTCCTTTACCGCGGACGCGGCTATTCGAATAGATCCTGTTAACCCTGCAGGGGGTACTTCTTCATACACGCTCTCACCACTTACCGTCGTCTACACGACATGTACTCGGCAACCTTCAAGCAGAAGCCCAACGTGGGTGTCGGCCACGACCTACCTAATCACCTAAGCTTCCAGTCCAGGTTTATCGCCTATTCAGGTTCCATCCGCAGGGAGTCCGGCCGAGGTTTCCCATACGGCCCCGAACGATGTGAACAGGGTTCCCGAGATACCTAACGGGTATTCGGTACACCGTGCCACGTACCTACCGCATCACAGCCCACCCCTATGGTCAGCGCTGTCCACGGCCTCCAGTAGGCTACAAACACCAGAAACTACTTGCAACTCCTGGACGGAGAACTAGGGTGAATAAGAAGTCGAGAGGGTCCATTGGTTTCGGGCCCAATGCATGGTAGTAGCTGATTCTTAAATCACACATACAGATCTCAGTGCTTAAGGTCGGCTTCAATGAAACAACCCACCATGTACTCCTACATGGCCTCTCATCGATACCTTTACCAAATCGTGTTCACCACGCCACTCTCATTACCGACATAATCATTTCACTCTAGCCCATCACCCAGATGAACCAGACCTGACACGACTCTAAGCATAGCAGGCATAGCAAGGTAGGAACAACACATACATATGGCTCAATCAACTCCTACACATGCTAGTGGGTTTCATCTAGTTACTGTGGCAATGACAGGTCATGCAGAGGAAATGGGTTCAACTACCGTAGCACACAGCAATTTGAATCGCGTTGTCTTAATGCAGTAAAAGAGAGCAGGAGCGAGAACATGGGATTGTATCGATATGATCAAATGGTTGGTTGCTTGCCTGATGGTTCGTTGCACGGATACGGTTCTTCGTTAGGGTAATCACGGTACTCCTCGGGAACAGATCCTGTCGCAAAGGATACCGATACACAACATTACCAAACAATATGCAACAATATGATGCATGCATGGAACATGGCAATATGAGTGTGTTGGGCTAATGCAACTAAAACCAGAAGGGTTTGAGCAAATTTGAATCAAAGATTCAAATTTCAAATTCAAATATGGCCTTTTAAAGTGCTTTTCCTTGTTCTGATTAAAACATCAATTTAACTTGTTTGATCATGCATGAAAATGGTACAGATGGATAGATTGGATTTTTCTGATCATTTTTCATATATAATTTGTCCAATTTGGAGTTACAGAATAAAAGTTATGAATTTTTGAAGTTTAGATAATATTCTGGAATTTCCTGATTTAATTTAAATCCAGAAATTCAATTACTGCGTCAGCCTGACGTCAGTGTGACGTCAGCAGGTCAACGGAGCTGGTCCAGGTCAAACCTGACAGTGGGTCCCGCATGTCAGGGTGATTAATTTAATTAAAACTTAATTAAAACTAATCCTGTTTAATTAGCAGGGCTGGGCCCCACCTGTCATTGACTCAGGGGAGTCAACCAGGGCCCACCCGTGGTCAAAGTCAGTGTCGGCTGCCGGCGTTTAGTCGCCGGCGAGCCCGACGCGGCGGCGGTAGTGGTTTTGGTCGTTTCGGCCACCAAATGGACCGCGGAGGCCACCGGAGTGGAGCCGAGGTCGACCCGCAGCTCTTGGCGGAGCCCGTTGGGGTCGGGGTGGCCGGAGTCGACGCCGGTGACGACTTTGGCGGCCACCGAGGTTCGGTCGGAGGTGAACTTGGTGCTAGAGGGTTCGGTGAGGCTCGTGGAGTGGCTAGCTAGGTGCTGTGGAACGCGGTGAGCAAGATGGACACCATCTTGTGGCCGGAGGATGACCGGGAGCACGTCGGCGACGAGGTCCACGGCGGTGGGTGCGGTTGAGCTCCGGGAGGTTGCTACACGGCTCGGGAGCAAGAACGGAAGGAAGGGAAGATGGCTAAGCTCACAGTGAGTGCGACGGAGTCCCTGGTGCGGTCGGAGATGGACCGGAGC